>NC_048299.1:100187583-100378633 GCF_013100865.1 Trachemys scripta elegans
TGTTGAGCAATAGTCAACATGGTTTCTGTAAAGGGAAATCGTGTCTTACTAATCTATTAGAATTCTTTGAAGGGGTCAACAAACATGTAGACAAGGGGGATCCAGTGGACATAGTGTACTTAGATTTCCAGAAAGCCTTTGACAAGGTCCCTCACCAAAGGCTCTTATGTAAATTAAGCTGCCATGGGATAAAAGAGAAGGTCCTTTCATGGATTGAGAACTAGTTAAAAGATAGGGAACAAAGGGTAGGAATTAATGGTAAATTCTCAGAATGGAGAGGGGTAACTAGTGGTGTTCCCCAAGGGTCAGTCCTTGGACCGATCCTATTCAACTTATTCATAAATGATCTGGAGAAAGGGGTAAACAGTGAGGTGGCAAAGTTTGCAGATGATACTAAACTGCTAAAGATAGTTAAGACCAAAGCAGACTGTGAAGAACTTCAAAAAGATCTCACAAAACTAAGTGATTGGGCAACAAAATGGCAAATGAAATTTAATGTGGATAAATGTAAAGTAATGCACATTGAAAAAATAACCCCAACTATACATACAATATGATGGGGGCTAATTTAGCTACAACAAGTCAGGAAAAAGATCTTGGAGTCATCGTGGATAGTTCTCTGAAAATGTCCACGCAGCGTGCAGAGGCGGTCAAAAAAGCAAACAGGATATTAGGAATCATTAAAAAGGGGATAGAGAATAAGACTGAGAATATATTATTGCCCTTATATAAATCGATGGTACACCCTCATCTTGAATACTGAGTACATATGTGGTCTCCTCATCTCAAAAAAGATATACTGGCACTAGAAAAGGTTCAGAAAAGGGCAACTAAAATGATTAAGGGTTTGGAATGGGTCCCATGTGAGGAGAGATTGAAGAGGCTAGGACTCTTCAGCTTGGAAAAGAGGAGACGAAGGGGGGATATGAAAGAGGTATATAAAATCATGAGTGATGTGGAGAAAGTGGTTAAGGAAAAGTTATTTACTTATCCCCATAATACAAGAACTAGGGGTCATCAAATGAAATTAATAGGCAGCAGGTTTAAAACAAATAAAAGGAAGTTCTTCTTCACGCAGCGCTCAGTCAACTTCTGGAACTCCTTACCTGAGGAGGTTGTGAAGGCTAGGACTATAACAGAGTTTAAAAGAGAACTGGATAAATTCATGGTGGTTAAGTCCATTAATGGCTATTAGCCAGGACGGGTAAGGAATGGTGTCCCTAGCCTCTGTCTGTCAGAGGGTGGAGATGTATGGCAGGAGAGAGATCACTTGATCATTGCCTGTTAGGTTCACTCCCTCTGGGACACCTGGCATTGGCCACTGTCGGTAGACAGGATACTGGGCTAGATGGACCTTTGGTCTGACCCGGTACAGCCTTTCTTATGTTCTTATGACAACTAATGTTCAGAAATTGCTTGGAGAGCTTTTGACTAGAAGTGCTACATGAGCAACCAAGTCTTACTTTAATCTGATCAAATTCTTTCATTATCTCACTTCCCTTTCAAACACTATGCTGCCTGACTCTCTGCTTTTGAACACAGGCTGGTCTAAGTGACTATTAGAGAGGATTATTGAAACACGTTTTTTTTTTCTCATTTTCTTTCTACAATTATAATTGCTGGTTTGGGGGCACATCTATGGTTTTAGCCTAGCTCTTGTAATAAATTAAGTCAGAGACAGCTTTACAAGTATTGCTTAGATTAGAGAAGACCATTGGGGAGGAAAAGTTCCAGTCCTTTTTTTAGATCATTAGCATCATTATATAAAAATGCAGCTGAATTATATTGTTAAGTAGATGCACTGCACTGATGACTGTTAGATTTATGTATTTTTTACAGTATTGTGAGACTTCAATTAAGAGACAAGGATATTATGGAATCTCATGAGAAGAGAAGGTCTAACATTGTTTCAAGAAAACCTCTTCAAGCCCTGGTCAAAATGTAAGCCTGAAAGGGAGAAGTGGGCATTGTAACACTCTGTACCTCAAAGTAGCACCTTGGGACCCCCATATTTACCACTGTGATATGATTATGATCCGTTTTGTACAAAGAATGCCTTGTGAGGTATTGTTTTGTAAGTCTTGATTTGTTGAACAATAATAATCTGTTGGATTGTATGTGCTATCGTATGTCAAGTTATGAAGCATTGCTATATGTGTCACTGAAATATGTTGAGGTTGGGATATTCCCACAGCCAACCTTTCAATTGCAACAAAGGACCAGCCAGAGAGGTGCTGATGGCCCATAAAAGGGAATCCACTCTCCCAACAGCCATCCCTGAGACTTCTCATAGAGAGCACCTAGGCAATGGAGACTGCCTGACCAATGGGAGCTGCCCGATCCCCACATCAAAGCAAAGATCTTTCCAGCAAGCTGGAAGAAAATATAAAAGAGGCCAAATGATGATGTCACTTCCCCTTTCTCCTCCCCCAACTTAACACCTGGAAGAATGTCTGGAGGAAAAAAACTTAGAAATAGGGAAGGTGTGGTCCCAGGCTGGACACGGAGTCCAGTCTGTATATTGAGGAACTGTAACCTGCTTACCATCTGCCAGGGTGAGAAAAGCTGTTTAGTTCAACTATTGCTTAGACTAAAAGTTTAGGATTTAGAGAAAGTGTTTACTTTTTATTTTCTTTAAGTAACTAACGCTGACCTTTATGCCTACCACTTATAATCACTTAAAATCTATCTTTCTGTAGTTAATCAATCTGTTTTATATTTTACCTAAAACAGCGTGTTTTGGTTGAAGTGCTTGGGAAATCTCAGGTCAGGTTAACAAGGGCTGTTGCATGTACACTATCCTGTTGTCAGAGTAGCAAAGTAGTAATGAATTTACACTGGCCAGGCTTCTGACCAGTGCAAGATGGTACAGTTCTGAGATGCAAGGCTGGGATCTGGGGGGATTGGCTGGAGCCTCTCTTGTTGGCTCATGAGTGACTGAGAGGTCATTCATGTAACTCAGTTGGGTGTATCCCTGCCTGTGAATGTTTGTGTGATTCCAGTGCCTGCCAGAGGTTTGCAGCTTGACATTAGCACACAGTGTGAGGGTTTGGTGGGACAGAGGGCTCAGCGATCCCACAGTCCAGGTTAACCGTAGGAACATCACAGGCGGTAATGTGTCAGATGATGTGTCAGTACTTATCTCTCACAAAAGGGATTCACTTTTTTTCCACAAGGGGGATTTAATTCATTGTCTCTTCAGCACTATGCCCTATGCTGGATTGCTCTTCTACTTCAGAGATGTGACTAAGTATCTTTGTTCCTGACTGCTTAATAAAACCCATCAACATGACTTCCCTTGCTACAGAAATGTAATGAAAGTCTTAGTAGTAGCACAATATATTCCACAGACCCCTGAGCCATTTTAACTGCTATGCTTCATGGAAGCTTCACTAATTTGTGCATTTATGGCCATGTCAGCTTTTTCACCTCAAAATATTGTGTATTTAATCTATAATTTCACATCATGAAAAAGCAAAACAAAACTGATATCATGAATCTCGCAAAGTAGTGAAGATTACATGTCCTACTGTGTTTGGATTCATATTTCAGGCACCTCTGTCTGTCTCCATTGTACTTACCTTTCTCAGAGCAACTATGAGTAATTTTAGTGAAGCACACTCTAAACTGCATGCTTCAGACTGGCAGTCAGATTTGCTTGTTTTGATGTATTAATAAAGTACATCCAATCTCTGTTGCTTAAAGAAAGAATGCCTTCTTTTAATCCCATTCCCATCCCTCAGTCTCTGTGTGTTGCTTTCCTATTCCTCTGACTCTAAAGAAATAATCTTTAAAGCAACTTTGCAAAATTAACATGAAAATTTACCAGCCCAGGCACAAAAACTATTCACCTGTTCTTTACCATTATCAGTGTATATTTTCCACATGTTGAAAATGTTGCCAGTCTGCCCTAAAGTCTGCAGATAAATGGTTAATAGTATGACAGGGGGAGAGATAGCTCAGTTGTTTGAGCATTGGCCTGCTAAACCCAGGGTTGTGAGTTCAATCCTTGAGGGGGCCACTTAGGGATCTGGGGCAAAATCAGCACTTGGTCCTGCTAGTGAAGGCAGGGGGCTGGACTCAATGACTTTTCGGGGTCCCTTCCAGTTCTGTGGGATAGGTATATCTCCATATATTAAAATGAAGGAGTTCATGTGCCAGGGCTGGAAATACAAGAGAAGTAGCTGACAGGGCATGTGTCTGAATAGGCTCTGAGACAATATGGCAAAGGGGAGGGTGGGCCAGGGCTCTGAGCTGGCACCAAGTATTCTCTCTTTAAGGTGCTTGACTGGCTCAGGATCTAACTGATAGGGAAGGAATTTTCTCCCAAATCAGATTAACATGTTCTCTTTGTAGTGATGAATGGACCCTGCATGTTACTCGCACTGTGATGGTTGCTATTTACTATGCATAATAGTACAGTAAACCCCTTGAGTATGGTGTGCTGCTCTGAGAGCAGCTGTCCCCATTGTTTTCACACAGACCAACCACATTTTGGGGTCTACATTTCCATCTTTCTCTTTGTTATATGCAGTAAGGTACACTGCTAAACCTGAATATTTTAAATATTTCAAGGTTCTTCAACACATATTTCCCTCCTCTCTCTCTCCCACTTCCAGGTCATGACTACTTTAGTGTCATGGGACTGTCAATGAAATTATAAGTTGCAGATTCAAAAGTGATATAAAGAAATATTTTCCCCACACAATACATAATTAGATTGTGGAACTCATTGCCACAGGAAGTTGCTGTGGCCAAGAATTTAGCAAGATATATAAAGGGACTGGATATTCATATAGATATGAAGAATCTCTTATTCCTAAAGCTCATGCTTCAGAGTTTCAGCTGGCCACAAGCATGGGTCAGGAAGGAAATCCTCCCACCCCCAACATGTATTCTGGGAGGTATTTTTTAATTTCCTCCCTCTGAAACATCAGGGCTGGCCATGGCTGGAGATGAGAAATTGGTTGGGGAGGGTGGGCCAGGGCCCTCAAGTGGCACTGAGCATTCTCTCTTTCAGGTGCATGACTGGCTAGTTCTTGCTCACATGCTCAGGGTCTAACTGATTGTTCCCAGATCAGATTGGCGGTGATCTTGCAGGTTTTTCACCTTCTTCTGCAGTATGTGGGTGCAGGCCACCTGCCAATATTATCCGGGTGTATCTCACTTAATCATTTCCCTGCCATTGCAGGGTGCTCAATCATTGGTGCCCCTTGATCCCTCCTATTCTCTGCATGTCACACATAATCGCTTACTCTCCTGTGGGCTGTAATACTTTGGTCTCATTTCAGTTGTTGGGTTTAGTGTGCAGGGGCCGGGAGAGGTGTTGGTGGCCTGTGATATACAGGAGGTCAGACTAGAGGATCTAGTTGTCCCTTCTAGCCTGAAACTCGGACTCTATGATAACCAGAGTTGTTATAACAACAATTTTGGAAGGGTTTAAACGTTAGGCTTCAAGCCTTAAGCCAGTCTCTAACTAATAGAGATGGGGTTGAGACCTAATGTGGTGGGGCAGATTATCTGACAATTCCCTCCTGCAGAATTATTATATCTTCCTCTGAAACTTCTAGTGCAGGCCAATGCTGAAGGCAGGAAATGTGACTAGATGGACCTTGAGTCTGATCCAGTGTGGCAGTTCCTGTGTTCCTAGTCATAAAATATTTGGCCAATTTATATTTAAATGGAGGGGGGGTGCATGCACATATTATATAGATACACACACACACACACACACACACATACATACATACATACATACATATATATATAACCATACCCTGCTTTTGGTTTTTTAATCTAGTCACGTAACTTTCCAAATATCACATTCACTGGCCTTTTGTGTATTTACTGATTGTTAGCCTTTGAACACCTACAGTCCTCTACAGCAAGGCAAAGTCTTTATTGTATCAACTAGCTTTAGCCACTGTTCTATGCTTTAGGAAAAAAATCTTACATAGTAGCTTTAAAAAATTAAGCAAAGTGTGTGTGGCCTTTAGGTATGGGTGGCCAGTTCAGTTAAAATGAGGACTGGTCGGTAACTTCACCCAAAACTAAATTTCAAGCTGAAATTTCAAAGAAAGTTTAAATTGGGGTGGGGGAGGTAAAAATCCACACCTCTGCACAGGGAGAGGAGCAAGTGGGAGAGAATTAACACATCAAAGTGGGGAATTTGAAGGTAAGAGGCTTAGGGGGGTGATAGGAAATAGGGAAAGAAGCAAGAAAAGCAGAGAGAAGAAAGGGAAAGAAAACCATGTGGAAGAGGAGCAAGATAAAGGAGCATTGAAGAGCTGAGTGAAGAGTATGGGAGTATATGAGTGAAAGGCAAAGAAAAGAAGAGGTAGGAGAGGGGATTAGCTGTAACCACAATATATATGAGCAAAGTCAGTATGGTCTTATGCTTAAGGACCAGGAGCCAGACTATGAGTGGTAATGGTGCTGTTTAGAGTCCCTGAGTGTGACGTGTGTACGTCACTCGGGCACTTTTGCAAATTAGGCCCACAATCCCTACCCAGAAGAGTTTACAATCTAAAATGTATTCCATCTTGTGTTCCAATTCTGATACTGTCACAGATTATGACCCTGGGAAAATGTTTAGCATTTCTCCATTCCTCAGTTTCCTCATCAGTAAAAATAAGGGTAATGATATTTAACTGCTTTGCAGTGGTCTGGTAAGACTAAATTCAATAAAGTTGGTGTGAGAGAGAACAGGTGGACCAACTTCTGTTGGTGAAAGGGACTAGCTTTTGAGCTTCACCGAGCTGTTCATGAGGTCTGGGGAAGGTAACCAGAGTTTTCAAGCTAAATACAAGGTGAGACAGACTATTAAGCATGAGAGATTCATGCATGTTGTAGGAAACTATTTAAAATGAAGTGACAATTAACACCTTTGCAGTCATAGGAAAAAGTAGTTCATAATGTGCATTACAAATTGTCATAATAAGCGATAAAACCAATATTTCTGTTAAGTATCAGGGATAGCCGTGTTAGTCTGAATCTGTAAAAAGCAACAGAGGGTCCTGTGGCACCTTTAATACTAACAGAAGTATTGGGAGCATAAACTTTCCTGGGTAAGAACCTCACTTCTTCAGATGCAAATATTTCTGTTAAGTCTGTGGTTTATCATCTCCATGGAGTTATGAATTTAAGTTCCTAGACTTGTCTTATGAAGGTATTGTTCGGGTTTCCTTTCAGGATAAGAACTGAGGTCAGATATGGAGAGATTGCTTCGTGAAAAGTGTTTGCCCTCATGTGATAGAGGTATTTGTCTTTTATCATTTTTCTGTCAGAGTTCATTCAAGAGTATAGTGCTTGTCTGGTTTCACCCACACTTAATTGTTATTGGGGCATTTGATGCACTGGATAAGGTATACCACATGTTGTGATAAGCATATGTAGGACCCATGGATCTTGGAAAGCGATTTGGGTGGTGGGGTGTTGATCATTGTAATAGTAGAGATATGTCGATAGGGTTTGCAGCTGTTATGGCAGGGTCTGGTTCTCCTTTGAGGAGTCGTGCCCTGGTCTTTGGGGAGTTTGCAGGCCAGCAGGGAGGGTTCAGGAAAGATTTCTTTCAGGATGTGGTCCCCATTGAACATGGGTTGTAATTGTTTAGTGATACCTATATAAGGTCCAGTGTGGGGTGGTAAGTGACAACTAGGGGTGTGCAGTCAATGAGGTTCTTTTTTCCTGCATTGAAGCAGGTTCTCTGAGTGTTTGGATGGTCCATTCCATGATGCAAACTTATTTCTATCCTGAATCTGTCTAGTTTCAACTTCCAGCTATTGGATCATGTTCTACCTTTTTTTTTCCCCTGCTGGACTGAAAAGCCCATTACCCATTTTTTCTCCATGTAGATACTTATGGACTGTGATCAAGTCATCCCTTAACCTTCTCCTCATTAAACTAAACAGATTGCGCTCCTGGAGTCTACCACTATAAGACATGTTTTCCAATACTTTAATCATTCTTGTGGGTGTTCTCCGAACCCTCTCTAATTTATTAACATCCATCTTGAATTGTGGATACAAGAACTGAATGCATTATTCTAATAGTCTTAGACAAAGGCTTGAATCAGAACACTAGATCCAACATTCTTGTCCTAAACCTTGTGGAAATTTAGTTCTAAATCCAAATCTACATCTGAACCTTGGGTTGGATCCATTTTGAGATTACTCTTAGCACTTGCACTTTGTTTTTCAGTGATATATCTCAGTGTTTTATGAAGATGGGTATGTATTATCTTCATTTTATAGATGAGAGGAGACAGGCACAGAGGAGTGAAATGACTTGCTCAGGTGTACAGAGCCAGCCTGTTCCAGAGGCTGTATTAGAAGACAGGTCTCCTGGCACCCTGTCCTTTGTTCTTTATCCATTAGATGAGAAAGGAAGATAGTTATAAGGTGGAAATAGGCCAGGGGTGAAATAAATAAGGCTTCTTTGCAGAAGTCTAAAGAGATGGAGTCATTAAAAGAGACATTAAATGGGGATTTTTTAATATTGAAAAATGTTTTATGTTAGAATTCTGTAATAATATAGACTCAGGCCCATACCCTAGTTGTCAGAATTTTATTCAGACCATTCAGCCACCATGTCACAACACTGATCAAACTCCTCCTGCTGAATACTCCCCAGGCTGCCATGTTTAGGTCCCATACGCTGGGCTCATGTGCTTCTAAGCTTCCCTTGGTCTGAGTAGGCTCCAGCATCATCTTTCTGTGGCCTCTCTGGCACACTTCCTGGGCATAGACTATCAGTTAGCCCTTCAACAAAGTAGGACTTCGCAGTCCAGCTTTCCTAGTAGTCCCATAGGGCCAGTGCTGACTACCACCCCCCGCCCCCTTACCACATGGCACACCAATATCTAAAGCACACACTTTCCCAGAGTTCCTACTTTGTCGGCACTCTGGTTTGCAGTTTCTCTCTCCAGAGACAAGTGATACTCTAAGCATTTAACACAGACTTTGCAAAAGGAATTCTAAAACAATTACACTTTATCTTAGCACAAGATACATACAGATCTAGACAAAATAAAACTGCTATATGCTCTTCCCTGCCTTGCTTTCCTTACCACTCTGGAGCATTCTTTGGGCTTATGTTAGAGTCCTGTGTGGTGTTCATGATCCTCGCTCTTCTCCAAAACAGCCTTGCTTTTGGCTTCTGCCTTCAGTCTCTTCTTCAGGTCTCTAAAATGGCTGGTGAGAGTGTTCAAAATAGGAGATTGGTTGCTCAGTTACCGGTCCACCTGGGTGGATTGGTTTTCTTGGACTGGCCATCTTATTTTTCCAAGGGGGCTTCCATTTGAATAGAAGACTATAATGGTTTAGCATTGTTATCTCTGTACTAGTAATAAGAATATCTCCTCTTGGGTGTTCCAGCACAGCATTGAGGCAACAGAACAGCTTTAAAATAAAAATGGTACAAAAAACAAAATGGAGGATGTATGATATAGAAATATACAGACATACATTAATCCATCACACAGCTGTTTTAAATTTAGTTGTAAAAGTATCTTTTTTTTCCCCACCTCTCGCAGAAATGTTCAGGGGATTTCATCTTCAGAAAAACAAGGATTTTATTTTTGTAATGCTTGAATAACAGATGTTGCTGCTAATGAAATATCCCAAGGTTATCTAGAGCATGCATTATGTAACAATCACCTGCAAAGGAAGCAAACTGAGTAAAGCAGGTTCACTGCAATGTTTTAATCATGCCTTTCTATAGACTTTGGTATGTTACCTTCCAGCAAAATAATCAGATTATAGAGTTATATTGAAAAGTCTGTCAGAAGGGCTTCTAAAGAGCATTGAGCTCTTTACATATGAAATGATTGTGTAAGATTCATATCAGATGAATGGTCCTGTGTGTAATTTTATTTTTTGTCCGTTGTAAGTAGGTACCTTAAACTGACACACAGGATTCTTACCGCATAGTTCCTATTAATGCTAATGAGCTAGCTACAGCAAGTTGAGTCTTCAGACATAATTGAGGTGAGTTTGTAATCCCTGTTTCCTTTTTCAGGAGAATTTTGTGTTTTAAATAGGAATGGGCAAAAGGGATTTAGATGAAATAAGAATCAACCCCAGCTTTAACCCAAACCTAAACTATAATTAAAGTTCAGTATACTTTTTTTAAATTGCACACCTGCGTGTTTGACCTGGTTTGGTCAACACTTTAAAGAGAGATTGTGGTAATGGTGTTTCTGGCCTGTCTGGAACCAGAAAGCACTGGAGATATCATGAGAAGATCAGCCCCGAGTCAGGAGACAAGAAACCTGCAGATCCACTTTTGGATAGACAACCAAGGTTTAATCAGATCAGACTCTACACTTTTATTCTGATTTTTCACTCCCCCAATGCCAAATGGGTTATATCACTGTGAGGGAGACACTGCCTATGCATATATGTCTATTTGCATATGCAAATCTGGGACTTTGCACACTTAGCTTGGGGTGACACCTTTACGGAGTGATTTAGTGGAACAGTGGAAAGTGTTGTGTATTGTGTGAATCGCTGGATTGGCTGCCTCCCGAGCACGCGCACACATACACCCACACCCCTAAGGTTGCCAATTTTGGTTGGCTGTATTCCTGGAGATTTCATCACATGACATAATCTTCAATTAAAGATTAATCTTTAATTCCGGGAGACTCCAGGCCAATCCCGGAGGGTTGGCAACCCTACCACCACCCCATTCCCAGGACCTGTTTGCTCTACCAGCAGCCTGCCTCACTGCTTCTTGAAGAAACTCCACACACTTTTTTTGTCCATTCACAACACCCCTTCTTGGGGCTGGGTTTATTCATGTAAAATAAATCTCAGAGCCTTAAAATAAAGTCCATTTGTTTATTTCCCTTTTATCAGGTCACTCCCAGGCCTTTACTGCTTGTAGTCTCTCTTCACAGTCTTTGCCGGACACTCCCCAGCAGGGAGTCTGTACTCTACCCCGGACTCCCTAAGTATCCCCTTCCCCCCCACACACAGCTTCCTGCTGCCCTTTATAGGGAATCAGCTCTTCCATACTCAGCTGATTCTAATTAAACTCTCATCTTATCTCAGGTGTGGCAGGCAGAGCTAATTGTAAGGGGCTGGCCAGGCTTGTGGTTCTTAAAGGGGCAGGCCTCCCTGTCACAATCTGCAAGTGAATTCAGGTTCAAATCCCATTTAGTCTGTTGCAGATGTTGCCTGCCCAGAACTGGGCCCGAGATGGCAAACAGGGGGTTCGTCGCCCGGTGTGCTTGGCACCAATAAAGACACCGAGGGGAGAAAGCAAGCCAAGTTTATTTCAGAGCTCTGAAATGGCACTAGGAGACCAGCATGTCTCAAATCCAGTGCAACAAATACAAACAACTTTTACCTTTTATACTCCAAACTGTTTACATACATCTCTTTGTCTGGCTGTTCCCCCTTACCCCTCCCTTCCAGACAACTGTTACAATAAACTCTACATAAGCTTGTGAGAAAACTTTCTCAGTCTTTGCCACCTTGGATTAGACGCCTGCAAACTAACTACCCCTCCTTTCCCTCGCTTCTTATCTCTATTATTTCTGCTAGTGTGAGTGAAACTGCAGCCATCTGCTAAAAAGCTGACATATTTCTGCTTCAGCCTGCTTCAGAGCATGTAAGCAGTTAGCATAGAAGTAGGTGAGAGTTCCCAAGATGGAGTCACTGTGGTTCAGGTAGGCCCAGAGCAAAAGAGTTTCATCGACACTTTTGGTCTTCCGCTCTCCTGAGTTACCTGGTAGCTATACCTAGTGGACCCCAACACAGAGGACTCAAGTTTATGAAAATATAAGCCTGATGATTTACATTTAGAAGATTAGTAAACAGAGGGCCAGATCCTGACTGCTGCTGATGCATCTACTTTGTTCAATCTGCTGTGGGGGCTTATCGGAATCATTCAACGTTTCTCCCAGCTAAGTATTTGTTTACTTCAACAGTATATGTGATGTGCTGCAGTGGTTTACTTACTCTGGCAACCACAGGCCCAGTCCTGAACTCTTTCCACAGCCCTTTCACATATAGTCAGTGAATGGACTGCAAGATTCAGTCCCATATTTCTATTCTACGCTATCCTATATAGGTTCTCACAGTGCTCAAATCACTGTAGCATTTGAGTGCCTTCCAGTAATGCATTAAGTGACGTGACTAATATCTGTCACATGTGGTTTATCTCATTCTTTTCCCAAGGGAAGTCATCCTATTTGAAATGTGTGTTGTTTCCTCCTTGCATACTTTGCAATATGAAGACTTAGACATCCGTAGTTAAACATATTTGAGGCCCTTTTAAATTTATAATTATTAGTCAATGAAAATATGTAAATAGATATGTCAAAAAGAGCAATATTTAAAGCTTTTTTCCAAAAATCTTCTGCACAATTCATGTTTTCCCAAAACCTTTTATAAAAAAAAGTCATAACATTCAAAATGTATTAACACTGAGGCTGGAAACCAGTTATGCAGTTTACAAAATCTACAATTGAAACAAGCAGTGTGTTTGCGGGGGAGAGGGTGGGGTGGATGCATTTGTATCCATTTGAGACGGACCCATTTGAGAGAACAGTCAACTGCAAAGCCTGCAGTCACATGACATCATATTATGGCTATAAAACCAAACCTTCTAGCTTAACTCTCCCCCAGCTCCCATTAAGTGGCTTGTTCAGCTGCTTTATGGTTATATAGCAAATATCCACTCTGCTTCTTTTTGGTTCAATTTAAATTATTTACTGTGATATTTTTACTTATTAATAATGGAGAGCAAGCCCTTTCCTTAAAGTCTGAGCACTAAATCTATTCTTTAAATCAAAAGAAGGGGTGAGGTGGTTGAGCTGGGGATTTGCGTATTCAGTTTTTGTACTAGGGGAAGAATGCATGATCCTATGCAGAGTACTTAGCAAATATGGATAGATGCAGTTTGCTGCATATTAGGTCAGTGTGGGTGCGTGAATGTGCATACACACAAGATCAGAATTCAGACACCGCTTTATTATGCTTTTTTAAAATCAATAGTTGCTGGAATTTGCCACTCATAAATTGAAGGCTCTAAGAAGGGCATCTTAAGAGCTGTTGTCCCACTTGGACAGTACACAAATTCTTGGACTTGCTCATTCAGAAAATATGCTTGATCAGTGTGTATTATACAGTGTGGCAAAGGCAGCAGTAAAGGTTGACAACAGTTTGGCTAAAATTCATCCCTGATGTAATTCCATTGAAGCAAAGAATTACAGGGATGGAATTTGTATAGTGACGCCAATGCCAGGTCAAGAAGATTGACATTAGGAAGGAAATGAGCAAGAGGTGATGGAAATCTTGACATATGCAGAAGAGGACAGTCACAGGAGAGAGCTATAGATAATCTCTTTGAACTAATGACACCAGGATTTGGGGACAAGGATTAAAATTAAAGAAATAACAGACAAAATTAGGATGGAAGCAAATTTTTAACACACAGCAGGCGGTGAACTCATACACTGGGCAGCAGATCTAATTAATAGAGTCGTATTCAAAATATAAAGCAAAGCAGCAACTTCACATGAAAGTCTTCTGGGACATTACTGGATAAATGTAGTGAGTTACTCTCACAGCAAGCTTCTGCTCTCATTTTTCTGTTAGCTTCTCATAACAATTCGGTACAAAATACTACGCTTTAAGAGAATGTTTAGGTTGCATGGTTACACATTTGAAAGTCAAAGAAATATCAAAGCTAAGGTTGCACTGCAACTTTGACTCTGCCCCTTTGTGCCTATGCAGTACAATGCAGTCTTCAGTTACATACATGTATATCATTTGAGAAATAATATACCATATTTATAACCTTAAATACACACTTGGAACATCATATTTTCCCCTTGTTGTATTTGTTCAATGCCAATTACTTTGTTTAGGAGTTAATTGGCCCTGCCAGGTCAAGTTCTGAGAGGTGCTGAACATCTGCAACTTCCACTGAGTTCGAAAGGAGATAAAAATGCTCACCCACGTCTCAGGATTTGGCCCTTACGCTCTTTACACGCTACGTTCTCTTTTCTTCAAGGTCTGCATTTTAATATTTTTCCCAGCCCTCACACTCATATAGAAGAAGATATTTTAATTCCCATATTCCTTTTAGGGTTGCCACCTCTGAGGTACAAAGAAACGGGATGCCTGAGAGGACCCTGACCCCTACAACTGGCAAGCTGGTAGTGTGTACTGAGCACCCTTAGAGATTTCCTGGGACAGCTACCTCAAAAAAGGGATGAGCCTGGGAAAACCTGGACAGGTGACCACCCTACTGAAGAGTAGTTTGGTATTAGCAGTTCTGACATTGTTTCTCAGAGAAATACACACAAGGGGGGAAGGAACTTGAAAAATATTTTCTGTTTTGCCAGTTTCTACTTGGTCCAGGCATATTTCCCTATTATTGATGTAGTCCAAAGCCAAGTGAAGTCACTGAGAGTCTCCCTTAGTTTCCAAGAGGTTTGGATCACTCCTCATGCAAATGGGGAATATCTCTCAAATTGGTAGAATCTGCCAAAATTCATCCATGTTTTTCTTATTTTTATTAGCAATATATTTTTGTTTGACTGGTGTTTTGTAACAGTGTAACTCCTGTATGCTTCATGTGGTTTAGCATCATAATTCCTTTCTCTTGTTAATAGATTTACTTTCTTTAATATAATGCAAAATTTCTCCTTTAGGCCCTTATTCAGGAAAGTATGTAAGCATTTGGCTTAACTAGTCATTAAAGCCCCAATTCAATGAAAAGTGAGTAACTTGTTTACAAAAATTATAGTCAATGAAATTAAAAGGCCAGCACATTTAAATTGATAAAATAATATACTTTTGAAATACATACATTAAATTGTGGTACTCATTGCTACAAGATACTATCCAGGCCCAATGGAAAAGGAAAACATCCACAGTTACTTTAGATAGGATATTAGATATTGCTCCCTACTATAATAATAATAGAAGATAATGTTGAGACGAACCCCACCCCAAATGTAACACTGCGGAAGAGGAGGAAATAGCATCAATCTCAAAGATTTACTTACTAGTCAGTAAAAAGCAACAGAGGGTCCTGTGGCACCTTTAAGACTAACAGAAGTATTGGAAGCATAAGCTTTCGTGGGTAAGAACCTCACTTCTTCAGATGCAAGGAATGGAAATTTCCATAGGCAGGTATAAATCAGTATGGAGATAATGAGGTTAGTTCAATCAGGGACGGTGAGGTGCTCTGCTAGCAGTTGAGGTGTGAACACCAAGGGAGGAGAAACTGCTTCTGTAGTTGGATAGCCATTCACAGTCTTTGCTTAATCCTGATCTGATGGTGTCAAATTTGCAAATGAACTGGAGCTCAGCAGTTTCTCTTTGTAGTCTGGTCCTGAAGTTTTTTTATCCTCTTGCGTAGTGACTGCCCAGTTTGGCCAATGTACATAGCAGAGGGGCATTGCTGGCACATGATGGCATATATAACATTGGTGGACATGCAGGTGAATGAGCCAGTGATGTTGTAGGTGTAGGAGAACACTTCAACCTCCCTGGCCACACAATAGCAGATGTTGCTTTTTACAGATTCAGACTAACACAGCTACCCCTCTGATACTTACTAGTCAGTATTTACATGCACTTTTTATGCTTC
Source organism: Trachemys scripta elegans (assembly GCF_013100865.1). NCBI lineage: Eukaryota > Metazoa > Chordata > Testudines > Emydidae > Trachemys > Trachemys scripta. The sequence continues at coordinate 100,203,196 of NC_048299.1, forward strand.
TGTGTTCAGAAAGAAACCAACAAAACCTTAGAGCACTGAAGTGCTGTACTGTGAAATATTTTCAAGGGCTGGCTTTGGGCAAAGGGAACGGAGAATCTGGAAGAGACTAAAATGTGAAGGAAGTCATAGTAGGCAGGGTAATTCAAAGACAGATGGAACAAAAATGACAAGAATATACTAAGAAGGGCTAGAATGAAGAGAGACAGTGGAAAGCCAAAAAAAAAAAAAAGGCAGGGGGAAATATCCTGGAGCAGATTAGACAGATGGAGTGCCAAAGGCAACAGGGAATCTTCCTGGGAAAAGCAAGCACCCTAGCAGAAAGAAGCAGAAAGCATAGTTGACACATACAACATGTTAGTCGTCATCCCGATTCAGACAATGTCTTTATTACTTTTTTTTTAAAGATTATTTGCTAAATTTGCAAGAACGTTATGCAAATCCAGAATAGTAGCCAGGATAACATTCAGTTCGATTAAAAAAATCAGTGTCGACAGTAGCTGTGTTGCTAACCCACTCCAATTTTGCCACGTTATCTATTTTTTCCCCTTCTGCTTTAAACCTAAATCAACTGGCTCAGTAGTATCATAAGGGTTGGATCACATTAGAAGAAGGAATACATTATGGTTGCTCTTTTAAATCTTTCTTTACCAACCCTTTTCTCATTGCTTGAAAATGTAATTCTAGCCAAAGATCTTCCATAATTAAAGAGAAAACCTGTCCAGCTAATTAGAAGTTTTCCCTTGCCCTAGGCATAGCTATGAGCATTGAAACAGAGTTTAAGGCAAACCACACAGCAGCGGAAGCAGTTGAATTATTTAAAATGAATGTCTGTTTTCCAAACCATACTCGGTAGAAAAAAGTAAACAGTGAGATCAGAAACAACAACAAAAAGATTGGGTTGCTTACCTTGCCAAGGAAAATCCCTAAGAGCTATAGAAACCTTCCACAAATAGTATTGATAACGTGGGAATGTGTCAAAAATACTGAATGTCATGCCAATCTGGCTCCTGGCCTTGATTATGTAATTGCTGTGCATGCATGACTTGCTGCCAACTGTGACTTATACAGGAACATCCTAAGGAAAAGTACAACAGTGAAACCCTATTAAAGAGTTTTTAATGTAAAGGAATACTGTCAACTAGGGATGCGCAGGGATTCTGATGTTCTTATTTGTTTTCTGCTGACTGAGGGAGGAAGAAAGAAAAGAGCCTGTTTATTTTGTCTAATTATGTAGACTTCATCCAAGGTTCCCTCTTGCATACCTCCACTGTCTCTCAAAATGAGGTGTTCTCACTCCCTTTTCAGGGACTGAGTAGGCTGCAACCACAACACTTTCAACTTCTGATGGTCCAAGAACAAGGGAAACTGAGCTCAGAACTCCAAATTTAATTCCCTACTCTGTAGTGCAACCCTGCAAAATTTACTCACCCACTTCCCTGAGCTGAGAGTATTTTTGATGGGTGTGTAAAATGTCATTAGCTTTTCCAATATCATTGACAATGACCAGTTTGAACTTTTGAACTTTTCACAGCAAGTATTTGCAAAAATAAATTCTAGAGGCCATCATGCATTGATCGCCATCATGGCGGTTGACAGGATGTGGTGTGATCTTTTTCCAATCAAAGATGAAAGTGTGCATTTTTCTAGCACCACAGTTATTTGGACAGCCAAAGTTATGTTTGATCTTGCAGTCCTTACTGAAGTCAAATAGATTTTTGCTTGAGATGAAAACTACAAAGTTGGGCCCACAGAAATTTCCATCCACTGTACAAGATAAGGTGGTAAGTACTGCATTCTAGGGGTTTATCATCCCTCCAATCCACCTTCACTCTGACAATGGGGACGTTGCCTGATCTTTAGATTATGTATTAATTATATTGATTACTTAAGAAACCCCAGTTATTACTTTGAGGGTTGCCAGGTTCTTGCCCCAAGCTCAGACCCAGTGTTATTCAAATTATTATATAGTTGGGAACCCTGATGTGCACAGTTGCAACACTCTCACTGTAGGAACTCATTTATATTTATAAATATAGTTTAATAATACATTTAGCACAGTCACAAACACCCCAACTTAGTAAGACGGAGATACTACAGAATTCACATCCAATCTGCACATCCGTATACTCACACCATCTCCTGTAAAACAACCTGAAACATTAGCCATCATCTTCCACATCACCTTCCCCACCATCACCAGTGGTCATTATTCTGGCACCTCCCAAGGACTACAACTCTCTCTCCTACTGCCCCTAGGAGTATATAATATGTTATGCTGACGCCACTATGTTTGATGCATATTCAGTCGGGGATTTTCCCCCTTTTTCTTATTTGTATTTCTTCACCTTACTAATGTTGGACTGTCTTTTCCCTATAGGTTAGTATTTCAATGATCTCAACTTATTATCATATACGTCCATTCATTACCATGGCCCTTTAGTGGTTAGGTGTCACATTTGTTATTTCTGCCCTAACTGGTTATTTCGGTTCTTTACCAGTTCTAAGGTGTGGTGTACCTGTTAAGTTTAAAAGGTATGAACTTAGGAAAACCCCTATGCCAACCTGCTTTAACGCATCCTCTATGTTAAAGGTTGCAGCCATATATGGACCTTATGCTTTAGCTCATCACTATCTATCTAGGTGAAAGGTCCCAAACATATGTATGCAAACTTTGACTTAGCTCAATATAGAGGATGTGGCCGCAGGTTCCTTGTGTTACAGCCAAAATATACTTTAATATAGACCTAGAAACCTATTATAATAAAAACAAATAATCAAACCCATAAGAAAATAAGAAAAGTTATATAAGCAAACAGACTAGCCTTGGTGTATCTCGTGTACCTGTTATGTATGTCAGTTCATTGCAAGGACACGTCTGTGGTTGATGTGAATAATTTGAACAAGAGTATTGTCAAGCTTATTCAATGTTAGGCTAAAACTTCCAGAAGCCTCAAAGCTCAAGCATAGCAACCAGAGGAGTGTAGCAAGTTCAAACTAGGAAATATTGTAGACTTGTGGTCAGCTTCAAAAAGCAAGCTTTGCAAAATTAGATACGGACTTGTGGTCAAGGTGTAAAGCAATCAAGCCCTTCTTTAGGCTGTTTCAAATGTTTTGTGTCTAATACATTAACCACAATTAGAACAATTGGCTGTATTCGGAGAATATGAGCTGTGCACCTGTGCATAGATCATAAATTCAAAGTAATCACAGCCACCACAGTAAACATTTGGCCTAACCTGATTGGTTGACCCACTTCAAAACATGGTGGGCAGATGAGATTAAATGTGTAGACCCTCAGGTGGGTTTTTGTGTGTGTGTCTTGGTCTAAGAGGTCATTCTCTTTGATCGGTCAGACCCACACCCCCTGAACCGAGGAAACCTGAACTACACCAACTATCTGTACCTGGCCAGTGCAAAGAGCGGTCGACTAAAGGGTAACGTGTTCTCGGCAGGGTAAGGTTTTGAAGTAAAAAAAGTCTGGTTGCATTATAAAGTAACAGAATAAAAAAGTCTGGGTTGCTCAAGCTGATTTGATCTCAAGTTGTATTGACACTATAGTATTAAGAATGGTAGTGTCGGGATAATTTGATCTCAGTGATATTCATGCTGCAGTATTAAAAATAATAGTAAAAGTTTAATACTAGTGTTAAGTTGTTTAGAAATAGTAGTAAGTTGTTAATCAATTTATAGTATCTCTGTACTTGTGTTTATTCAGAGCAGGAATAGTACTTGTAAGGTTAATAGTTAATGAGTAATAATAACCTTGCATATATTGTGGTTGTCATCGGTATAACTTGCAATGCTAAGGATAGGGTATTATAGTCGTCAGTAATTAATGCAGAATATTACTTGTACTTGTGCTTGTCTTCAGTATAATTTGTCATTTATATTAATCCTTATTCAATTCTGGTCTTTAATTTTTCTTTTCCTATTCTGTCTGTGTTGCATTTATAGCCGTAAGTCATTAAAAACCTTTCTTGAGGAATAATCAGTAGTTTTAATATCTTTATGCAGACACCACTTAACCTCATTACTTCTGTGTTGGGTAGTGGGAAGTAGTGATCACACAGGGTACAATTAGGGCCCTGATGTGTGTCCCCCTCTTCCATAATCTCCACAGTTGACTCATATACCCGTGGTCAGAACTTCCCCTTAAACTCTATTTTCAGCTCCCCAAATACTTGGGGTTTTCCGTTGGGCCATTTATCTATGCAAAGTTTATCAATTCAAAGTTCATAGACCTCAAGCCTTATGCTAACTTGCTGAAGCTAATGTCTTGCAGGACACAGGCCTGTAGGTTTCTTGCATTACTGCTGAATATAATGCAAAGCAGAATATAATGCAAAGCAGTAAATATAATAAAGGCAAGCTAGCCCACTGGGCTACAGGGAGGAGAAGATAATTAGTTAATGTTCCATGTGGGGAAGGGAAAGGGGGAATTTCCTGGTTCTTGGTCTTGCTTGTAGCTAGCTTGATTAGGGTGTGAACAGGGGTGGTACTATGTGTTTTGCCACCCCAAGCACGGCAGTCAGGCGGCTTTCGGCAGCATGCCTGCAGGAGGTCCGCCGGTGCCACGCCTTCGGCGTCCCCGCCACCAAATTGTCGTCGAATCCACGGGACCAGCAGACCTCCCACAGGTGCGCCGCCAAAGGCAGCCTGACTGCCATCCTCACAGGGACCGGCAGGCCGTCCCCCATGGCTTGCTGCCCCAGGCACGGGCTTGCTGCACTGATGCCTGGAGCCGCCCCTGGGCGTGAAATGGGGCCCATGTTCCCAAGGAACTGGGAGTGAAGGTATGGGACCAACTCCCTAGAATGATGTACATCAGTGGAACTTCATCAATATTCAGTAGCTGAAGGTCTTGCCCATGGTCTTCAAGAAGGTCCCCCGACCCCTTCTCACAAAGTCAAGAGCTTCCTTTTCATCTTCAGTGGGTAAAAAGGCTACCACAAAGTAAAGAGGTGTCTTTTGCTAAAGTGGGCCTTCTCCTGTTGCAGTAAAACTCCCCATAGACTGAAAAAGCAATTGTCACTACAAGAGGACTTCCATTGTATGTTGAAAAAAATACTTACACTAGAGCCTGGTATCCCTGCTGGCTTCTTGGATTCCTGTATACAAACACCATCATCAGCCAGTTATTCACATGCAGTATGAGGGACAGAATGCTAATATCTGGGACCAACAATAAAAGCCTGTCATCCAATGCACTGAAGAAATTCAAACTAAACCATGTTGCTAGTGGTTTCATAAGTCTGTGTCCAAAATAAATTCACCCCAAGGTGCACTGTGGTTCTGCACATACATTTAACTGATATGAAATTAGATTTAAGCATCTATTATTTTTGTCCTTAAAAAAAAAAAAAGACTAGAGATGGGACAGTGGAACAGACAAATGTTAGAGAGACTAGGTGGGTGAGGTAGTATCTTTTATTGGACCAACTTCTTTTGGTGAAAGAGACAAGCTTTTGAGCCTCAAGAAGAGCTCTGTGTAAGCTGGATCTTTCACCAACAGAAGTTGGTCCAGTAAAAGATATTAGCTCACCCATGTTGTCTCTCTAATATCTTGGGACCAACGCAGTTACAACAACACTGCATACAACAAATGCTAGAGAGACTTTCTGCCCGTTTCTTAAGGAACCCAAGAAGACTGACCTGCAATGTACAGTGTATTGGAACTGTGTTAAAACCCAGAAAATCCTAGATGGGCTCCCATTTATATACCTTTCAAACTCAGTTTGTGCTCTCTTATTGCTCTCTCCTTTGTTAGGAGTGATATGTGCCTTCCCATTGTTGGCTGTGAAATACATAGTAATAAAACAAATACTATAAAAATTAAAGATGGGATGGACTGAATGAGGAAACAACAAAAGGGAATGTGTGAAGAGGCACAGAATAGCAGGACCTAAATATGGGAGGGCAGATGTATGGGGGAATGGGAACTATTCCTTTTCTTCTTTTTCATCTTTCTTCTCAGAGTAATTCAACTATCAGAAACAGCTGTGTGAAAGAAAAGGTTACAGTCTAAATTTTGAAAAATGACTTATAATTTTTGGAGACATCTTAAAGGGGCCTGACTCTTCAGAGGACAGATGCTCAGCACTGTCTGAAAATCAAGGACCTTTTAATGTGTCTCAGATTGGGTGTCCAGATAGTGAGGCACCCCAAATCACTTGTTACGTCTGAAAATGTAGGCATATGTTCTGTTCAATAGGTTCCGTTTACTATTGATTGGCTATAGCCATGTGATACAAAACAATTTTCTTTAAACAATATCAGCCTGTTGTAGCTAGCACATTAGAGCTCAGATGCATACCCTGAGAATCAATCTGCTATGCCGCTCAAAGAATCATGCTAAAATAGATTACACATTGCACAGTGGTGGGGAAAAGGAACACTGTGGCCGAAGACAAACTTTTACTGTTAGGAAAAATGCCATGGGTTTTTAATGTCCTTGCTGAGCTGATGTTTTGTTTTGTTTGCTTGCTTGCTGTGATGAGAATCTTGTGAGAGAAAGGATGGTCTTGTTGGTAAGGCTCTAACCTGGGACACTAGCTCTGTTCCAGACAGTGTGAACCTTGGGCAAGTTATCTGATCTGTGTCTAAGATCCCCATCCGATAAATGGATCTTCCCTATCTCATTTCTTCCTTGTCTGTTTAGTGTGTAACGTCTTCAAGGCAAAGACTGTCTCTTATAAGTGTTTATCAGTGCCTAGCACAATGCAGCTCCAATCTCAGTTTGGTCCCCTAGGCCCTAATGCAATATAAATTATGACGATGACAAACTGCCTAGTGGATGAAGGTTTGAATTAACCAGGCCAGGATTTGAACATGTTCGCAGGTAGTCTAGGTATTTAATTTCTGACAACTGTACCATTGCTTCATGTCAAAAAATGTCACGTTGAGGGCACAGGGGCAAAGTAAAATACAGATGCAATAGTGTTGAGTTGCTACTTATTTTTATACCACACTATGCTGCTACTTATACTTATTTATGTTCCACATTGATGTTTAGCTGAGATATGTACTTAATTTTTTTTCCCCGGGAGAACATAATGGTTTTTGGCACCATCCCATGTGACAGTCTCATAAACAAACTAAGGCTAGGTCTACACTAGCGGGGGTCGGGGGGGTCGACCTAAGATACGCAACTTCAGTCGGTGTATCTTAGGTTGATTTACCTGGCTGTGAGGACGGCGGCGAGTCGACCGCAGCCGCTCCCCCGTCGACTCCGCTTCCACCTCTCGCCGCGGTGGGAGTTCCGGAGTCGACGGCAGAGCGATCGGGGATCGATTTTATCACTAGATGCGATAAATCGATCCCCGATAGGTCAATCACTACCCACCGATCCGGCAGGTAGTGTAGACGTGCCCTAAGGAAATGTGGTCTAGATTAAATTACTATAAGGTGGGTGCAAAACTGATTGAAAAACAATGCTCAAAGAGTAGTTATCAATGGTTCACTGTAGGACTGAGGGGAGACATCTGGTGGGGTCACGCCGGGGTTTGTCCTGGGTCTAGGATGTATCTTCATTAATGATTTGGATAATGGATTGGAGAGTGTGCTTATAAAATTTGAAAATGATGCCAAGCTGGGAGTGGCTGCTAGCACTTTGGGGAACGGATTTGAATTCAAAATGACCTTGACAAATTGGAGAACTGGTCTGAAATCAACAAGATGGAATTCAATAAAAAAGAACTACCCTTAAGAAAGGAAAATCAAATGAACAACTACAACCTGGGGAATAACTAGCTAGACAGTAGTACTGCAGAAAAAGATCTGGGGTCTTAGTGGATCACAAATTGAATACAAGTCAACAGCGTGATACAGTTGCTAAAAAGGCTAATATCATTCTGGGGTGTATTAACAGTATGTTAATAGTTTTATATGTAAGACACAGGAGGTAATTGTCCCTCAGCACTAATGAGGTATCAGCTGGAGTACTGTGTCCAGTTCTGGGCACCACACTTCAGGAAAGATGTGGACAATTTGGAGAGAGTCCAGAGGAGAGCAACAAAAATGATAAATGGTATAAAAAACACTGGGCATGGTTAGTCTTGAGAAAAGAAGACTGAGGAGGAACCTGATAAGTCTTCAAATATGTTAAGGGCTGTTATAAAGAGGATAGTGATCAGTTGTTCTCCATGTTCACTGAAGGTACAAAAAGTAATGGGCTTAACCTGCAGCAAGGGAGATTTAGGTTAGTTATTAGGAAAACCTAACTATAAGATAGTTAAGCACTAAATAAGGCTTCCAAGGGAGGTTGTGGAATCCCTGGGCTAGAGGCTTTTGAGAACAGGTTAGACAAGCAGCTCTCCTGGGTAGTCTGGGTGGTATTGGTCCTGCCTTAATGAAGGGGGCTGGACTATATGATCCTTTGAGGTCCCTTCCTGCCCTACATTTCTAGAACTCTATGGCTATGTATAGTTGTCATAGTATAATTAGTGTAATTATCCAGTTGCTGCTAACAGCAAACTCTGTTTACACAATATATCTTGCTGTCTTCAATTTTTTAATTTATTTAATAAACTACATCTGCATGATTTGTTCCTGTGATTGTTCCATAATTACTCTGTAACTATTGTATAGTAGTATTTTATTCTGTCTGGTTTCCTATACTGCACTCATCAGTGCTGTGTCTGAGCACCTACTATAAGTATAACACTAATGATGTGTTACATTTAAAAATTAGGCTTAAAATGTAAGGGTGTAACTCTAAATTGTGTTAAAGTTGATTAGAAAAATTAGTTGACTTTCTGCCAGTCAAATTCTAGAGATTGGGAGAAGTCCAAAGACTGTGTCAGATATTTCTCAAGTTCTGTGGGGTTCCTGTAACATGGTCAACAATAATGTACGGAGACATGGATTTCAACTTGCTAATAATAGTCTTTGACCTGATACAGTATTTCTCATGGTGGAGCTCACTGGACTTTACAGAGGCAGGTAAGTATCTCAATCCCACTTTATGAATGAGGAAGTTAGATACAGAGGTGAATTCACTCAGCCAATATCACACAGCAGGTCAGTGGCTTAGCCAAGAATGGAACCAAGGTCTCTCTGATTCTCTCTAGTGCCGTATCTGCTGAGCATGCTGCCTCCACAAGAAACATGGTTGTGGAACAGAACAAAATGGCAAAAAATCATTCTGCAGCTTCTAAAACTCTCTGCTGAGTGAGGGCGGTGAGGCTTGAGAAACACAGAGCCTGTTGTCTGCTGAATTGAGCCCATTACTTCTGTGTCTGACTTAGGTTCTTTTCTATAGAGTGAACAGACATTATTTCCCAAATGAAAAAGGGCATTTGTCGCTATAATCAGAGCCATTCTTCCAACGTTGAAGACCATGAAATGAATCAAAATGCTGCAGCCCCACAATGCTCCAACTCTTGAAAGAATTTCACATACAGCGCATTTCCCAGCTTAATACATTTCAAACTACAGTAACTCCTAATAAGATAAAAGGCAGCAAGAGGCAATGATAAATCAGAGACTCTTGCCTCCAACAATCATGCATGACTTACCATGGCAAACAAGTGCACTATAAGGAAAGTGAAAGCTCAGCACCCGTTTCAGGCCTCCTGCTGCAGCCTTTTATGGCTTTTATTTTTTTTAATCCTGTTTGTCAAAATAATGGCCCTTTATCAGCACTGATTGCAGGGATTTTGACTCCTTGCCTGCTGGGTTTCCCCTCTGCTCTGTATGGGTCTCCTAATTGAATATTTTTCCATTAGTAGAAAGGTTTCACATAAGGACTGAGAAAAAGATATAGCAAGACAGAATTGAGACACCCCCCGCTCCTCCAAAAACAGGAAATATTCTCTTCTCACTGTACAGTCCCAATGCTCACTGGCATAGACAATGACATTTGTAAGTAAACTACAGTAAAATCCTGATGTGGAAGTTATAAGTGATAATTATAACTAGACCAATCACCAGTACCTCATTTCCCATCTCAGTGAGTTCAAAGCAAAGAATAAATTGCTACCTGTGGTGTGATCTTGTATTAGCCATTCCTGCCTGTCTCTTGGTATCCTATTGGCAAGTGATCATTTCATAATTAAAAGGGTGAATTATTAAATGTTCCCCTTTGGTACTATCATTTCTACTGAAGCACCTGCAGGCTGTACGCTGCAGATTCTGTAAGAGGCACCAGTGAATTATGTTTCTGTCCTCTGTGAGCAACTATACTATAACTCTGTGAGTACTATAAGTGCGGTGGGCTTGGATGTGGACAGGGAAGGGAGAGTACTTACCAAGTTCTTATCCTGAAGGATTGGATACTGCAAACAATCACTTTGTCTCCTTCCTTGTTAAATAGTGGTGCCCGTGTGGTCCCACTGCATCTCCGAGCAGAGGAGGCATGACAGGCCTGATTTTAAAAGCTGGATGTATAAAATTGCACCTGCCTAGCTTGTGTGCAAAAATATGTGCCAGTTATGCAATTGCACGCTCCTGACTTTTCATATTGGGTGCTACCTGTTTCTAAATGGGATCCCTACTGGTTCCCTAACTATGCAGTGTTGTTCACTTGCATTTCTTTGGCTATTGAAGATTTCAGGGCTGCTCAGAAAACCCCCAAATGGGACTTTCAAAATAAAAAGGAGGAGAGTAGGCAAATATAGGAGAGATTCCCCACACACATTGAGTCCCTACTTCCTCTTCTTGAATCCCTTTGCTGTACTTTAAATTGTGGTTTTATTATCAGACTGATTGTGGAAACTGCACCATGTAGGTGAGATACATCACTATTGATACAAAAATACTAATAACATTTTTATACCTTAATTTTCATGAGTTGTCACAAGCTTGTTTGCACCTTTACTGAGTATTAAGATATAGCTACACATATGTTATAGCCAGGATGCTTGGAAATAAAACAATACATATGTTTTGCTAGTTATATTTCAAAATGTTAAAGCTAATTAAAAGGAAAAAATCCAGACAGTTTCTTCTTTTACCTTACAAGGACAAGCAGACAAACCACTTGTAGGAAGAAACTGATAACATCCTACATTCCTTTTTACAGTTCAGAGCCAGAAATCTAGGTTATAAAGTGGGCTCTACCGACCCCACCCTCTTGCAAGAAAACTTTATTAGAACATAACGGCCATACTGGGTCAGACCAAAGGTCGTCTAACCCAGTCTTCCGACAGTGGCCAGTGCCAGGTTCTTCAGAGGGAACAGGTAATCACCAAGTGATGTGTCCCCTGTCGCCCATTACCAGGTTTTGGCAAACAGAGGCTAGTGGCACCATCCCTGCCCATCCTGGCTAATAGCCACTGATGGACCTATCCTCCATGAATTTATCTAGTTCTTTTTTAAACCCTGTCATAGTCTTGGCCTTCGCAACATCCTCTGGCAAAGAGTTTGTCAAGGCTGAATCCCCACTCTGTCACTCCGAGTGCAGGAAGTGGGGGCCGGCAAGGATTAAAAAAATTAATACTTGCCACTCCAGGCTTGTATTTAACTCCCAAGGTTACAGCTTCTCTCTGACCTTGGCTTGGTAAACTCTGCCACCACCCAAATGCAAAAACCCCCTTTGAATCCAGGAAGGAGCACTTGGGAATTCCTCTCTGTGGGGTACCCTCAAGCACTTTCACACACACCCATTCTGGGGAAGAGCTGAGAAAGAAAACACAGAAAATTAGCTGTGGCTATCAGCTAATCAAACAACATGCACAAACCTCTTAGGACACCAATAACACTGGTCTACAATTTTTGAGAAGTCGTCTGCTTCAGAGATAAAATATGCTATTTATTATGTATTTTGATGTGCTGAATTCAAATATGACAATTAAAACAACTGATTGGCTACTGTTTCAAAGATATTTAAGTTTTTACATTTTATGTCTATGTATATTGTGTAGATAGTAGAGTTTTAATCATAAATTGTAAACCTAGGTCTTTTCATTGGTTTATGGTTGCTTTACATGATAATATTTCACCTGTCCTGTTTATGTAACTCTTTAAAAATCAGCAAAAGTGTTATTTAAACAAAATTTATTATGAAACAAAAGGCAAAAAACTATGATGTACATAATTTAGTCCTATTCAGTGTCTACTCGGCACTTCTTGGCTTGTCTCTTGTATTCATTAAATGGAGCATCTCTTGTCACTGTCCAGCAATAGTCTGCAAGCATTGATGGGCTCCATTTGCCATGATAGTGTTTCTCCATTGTTGCAATGTCCTGGTGAAATCGCTCGCCGTGCTCGTCGCTCACTACTCCGCAGTTCGGTGCAAAAAAATCTAGATGAGAGTGCAAACAATGTATCTTTAGTGACATGTTGCAACCAAGGCTTTTGTATGCTTTGAGGGTTTCCACCCACAACCTGTAGTTGTCTGCCTTGTTGTTTCCGAAAAAATTTATTGCCACTAACTGGAAGGCTTTCCATGCTGTCTTTTCCTTGCCACGCAGTGCATGGTCAAATGCATCATCTTGAAGAAGTTCACGAATCTGAGGACCAACAAAGACACCTTCCTTTATCTTAGCTTCACTTAACCTTGGAAATTTTCCACGGAGGTACTTGAAAGCTGCTTGTGTTTTGTCAATGGCCTTGACAAAGTTCTTCATCAGACCCAGCTTGATGTGTAAGGGTGGTAACAAAATCTTCCTTGATTCAACAAGTGGTGGATACTGAACACTTTTCCTCCTAGGCTCCAATGACTGTCGGAGTGGCCAATCTTTCTTGATGTAGTGGGAATCTCTTGCACGACTATCCCATTTGCAGAGAAAACAGCAGTACTTTGTGTATCCAGTCTACAGACCAAGCAAGAGAGCAACAACCTTCAAATCGCCACAAAACTGCCACTGATGTTGGTCATAGTTTATGCACCTCAAAAGTTGTTTCATGTTGTCATAGGTTTCCTTCATATGGACTGCATGAACAACTGGAATTGATGGCAAAACATTGCCATTATGCAGTAAAACAGCTTTAAGACTCGTCTTCGATGAATCAATGAACAGTCTCCACTCATCTGGATCGTGAACGATGTTGAGGGCTGCCATCGCACCATCGATGATGTTGCAGGCTACAAGATCACCTTCCATGAAGAAGAATGGGAGAAGATCCTTTTGATGGTCACGGAACATGGAAACCCTAACATCACCTGCCAGGAGATTCCACTGCTGTAGTCTGGAGCCCAACAGCTCTGCCTTACTCTTGAGTAGTTCCAAATTCCTGACAAGGTCATTCAGTTCACCTTGTGTTATGAGGTGTGGTTCAGAGGAGGAGGATGGGAGAAAATGTGGGTCCTGTGACATTGATGGTTCAGGACCAGAAGTTTCATCCTCTTCCTCTTCCTCGTCTGACTCAAGTGAGAATGATTCTGGTGCATCAGGAACCGGCAGTCCTTCTCCGTGAGGTAATGGGCGTATAGCTGATGGGAATGTTTGGATAATGCACAGTCCACTTTTTCTTCTTTGACACACCTTTCCCAACTGGAGGCACCATGCAGAAGTAACAATTGCTGGTATGATCTGTTGGCTCTCTCCAAATCATTGGCACTGCAAAAGGCATAGATTTCCTTTTCCTGTTCAACCACTGGCGAAGATTTGTTGCACAAGTGTTACAGCATTTGTGTGGGGCCCACCTCTTGTCCTGATCTCCAATTTTGCAGCGAAAATAAAGGTCATAGGCTTTCTTAACCATAGTGGTTATACTGCGCTTTTGTGATGCAAAAGTCACTTCACCACAAACATAGCCAAAGTTATCTGCACTGTTCACACAAGTTCAAGGCATCTCTGCTCACTTTGGCTAAACAGAAATGTGTCCCTTTGCAAAATCAAACACTGACAAATAAGAGAGCACGACACTGTATGATTTCTAGAGCTGATATAGGGCAATTTGTTCAGCAGAGTGATGTAAGCTTCCTTATGATTGCATCATCCATGACTTCTAGGAATAACATGATGCAATTCATATAATGTATGAGGCAATACCAGCTTCAGATTGCATCATTCATTGTTTTGCCTAAAAAGCAAGTACTGTCCAAACCCAGTCATAGATTTATTCATAGATCCAGTCAAAGATGTATTTTAGTCATTTCTGGTTTAAATTGAGATTCCCTTTCCTTTATAACTCACTTATCCTCCGCCATTCCCAAGTCAAGGGTCATATATACTGACCCAATAGCATATCTTGAAAACTAGAGCCAATCAACAATTTTAAGCATCATTTTCATTCTCAGTGACCCAGAATTGGTAAAGTTTGACTACATTTATTTCAGAAGCATTTTGGCTGTAGAGCAGTGTAATCCAATCCTGTTCTGAAAGGTAAATTTTATTAAAAACAAAAGGGGAAAAATACATCTGGAATTTAGGCTTTTTGCTAGACCTTAAAAAAAAACAATTACAAAAATTAAGCACCCAAAATTGCTTTCTTGGGGCTTCAGCTTAAAAGTTACAAGCAAACAAAAATATCTGGGGTTAGCACAGAGGAGACCTACAAGCCAAAATTAAAAAATAAACCTGATTGTGTCTGTCTAAATATTCCCTATCGAAATAATTTATTCTAGGTATGGAAGAGAATTTTCATACTTGGTTCAAGCCTCACACAGCATTGCTGCTCCATCTCTGCAGCCCAGAGATCAACAGACAAAGGGAAAGTTTCTTTTCCCATTTTAAAAAGTTCTAGCCTTCCCATTGACCCTTTTGGTCAGGTGCCCTCTTTTTTTCTTTATCTGGGGGACTTTTTAGCCCTTTACAAGTAAAGCAAGTAAAGAACAGCTACCAAGAGGGATTTTACATCTAACTGGCTGGCTGGGTGTCCATCAAAGGGAGTTATTCCCCCCCCCTTATTTATCACAGAGTTCCACAGGTTGACTGAGTTGTGTGAAGAAATACTTCCTTTTATTTGTTTTAATTTAATTTGATGACCCCTAGTTCTTGTGTTATGAGAGGGAGTAAATAATTCTTTTACTTTCTCCATATTTTCTCCAGATTTTATATACCTCTATCATATCCCCCCTTAGTCGTCTCTTTTCCAAGATGAAAAGTCTCAGTCTTGTTAATCTCTCCTCATATGGCAGCCGTTCCATACCCCTAATCGTTTTTGTTGCCCTTTTCTAACCTTTTCCAATTCCAATATATATTTTTTAAGATGGGGTGACCACATCTGCATGCACTATTCAAAATGTGGGCGTACCATAGATTTATATAGACGCAATAAGATATTTTCTTTCTTAATTATTCCCACATTCTGTTCACTTTTTTGACTGCCGCAGTACATTGAGTGGATGTTTTCAGAGAACTATTCACAGTACAATCCAAGATCTCTTTCTTGAGGGATAACAGCTAATTTAGACCCCTCATTTTATATGTATAGTTGGGATTATGTTTTCCAACGTGCATTACTTTGCATTTATCAACACTGAATTTCAGCTCCCAGTGTTTTGCCAAACAATGCCAAAGGTTGTGCTCTTAAAAACTTTAAAGAAAAAGGTGTAGCTGGAGATGTTTTAAACTTTTTTGTTTATTTTTTAAATGTTGAAATGACAAATTCCTTTGTGAAATGCATACTTGCAAGTTTATTAGCTAACTGGAATGTTCCTAATGTCATTGCTCTGTCAACAGTAAAACACTTTATGTATCAACATGGAATCTAATGGCCTTGCTAAACTGGTGTCAGAAGCCATTTAAGTATAGAATATTTATATTAATTGAAATTAATTTCTGGCAGTTCTCAAACAATTCTCAATCCACTCAAGAAGTGGAGGAAAATCGTTTTTCCCAAAATGGTCATATAGAAGCAACAGTTTAAGCTAAATACTTTTGAAGAGTTATTTAATTTTAAAAGACTGTTTTGAGAACTGATAACTTATATAAATAACAGGAATGTGTGGATTGTTTGAAAATAGAATTTTTTTCCTGTCAAACTCTAAAGAATATCTCAGAGAATGCACTGAATAAAAAGAATGAGTTAAAATGGCCTTGAAAATTGTATGATGCTTTCCTAAATAAGATCAAGAACAATTAAATGTTGCATATTCATTAATAAACTACATATTTACAAGATGAAGTGGCTCTTAAGGACAACCCATGAAAGCATGAAACAATAACCACCTTGAATCTAAACAAACTTGAAAGTGGTGTGTTCCTATAATTTCATGAAAATACAAAGGAAGAGGGTATAAAAGATTTGAAGTGAGACACCCACATCTTTCTACTACCTTGCTTACATAGCAAACATAGCAAACACTCCACAACTTATCCCACCCACCTCTACAAGCAAGCTGCCACAAACAGAGAAGATTCAAGAAGATTAAAGGAAAACCTTCTCAAAGCTTAAACCTGGATTGGTGAGAGAGAGCCAATTAAGACACTGCCAAGATTTAAACCCTTGTAATAATTTTACTGGGATATGAAAATGCTATTGTAACTTAAATTACTAATAGTTTCTCCTGTTAATCATCCTTGGTTAGGCCAAGTATTCCTAGAGGGGAGACGGGCTAAACCTTGGTAAACGGAGAAATAGTGTTCTGAAGATTCTTAATAGTCATAATTGACTTGATTTTAAGACAACTCTTTAAATGGCTTTGTAGTGAGGCGGCCTGGCTCCCAGCCGCCCCTGTGAGGGACAAGCCAGAACAGCTGCCAGAGTGGGCGGAGTCACCACCTGTCCCTGCCCCCCGGAAGTCAAGGGGCGGGACAGGAAGTATAAAGGCCCAGCCCCAGCACTCAGTTGCGGCCCGACCACGGGAGAGGACAGACGCTGGTGCCCGAGCTCCTGCTGCGCTGCGCCTGCCCCGAGCCCGGTATCCTGAGGAGTGGACTGAACTTCCCCTCACCGAGGGTCCGGAGGAGCCGCCAGACCTACCCAGCGCTCTCTGCCCTGAGGAGCCCATGATCTGGGACACAGCGGACGAAGCTCAGGACGCACAGGTACCCATGGAGGAGGAGATGGGAAGTGGCCCGGGGATAGCCGACCCCGAACCCATGTCAGTGTGTTGCGGTCAGGATCCCCACTGACCCAGCAGCAGACGGATTGCTGCTGATAGGGTCCCGGGCTGGAACACAGTGGAGTGGGTGGGCCTGTGTTCCCCCCTGCCACCCCACGCCACGTGGCAGTCTCTCCTCCTCCCTGCCTGAGGGCCTGAGCCCCTGAACTTACTGTTTGTTTGCTCAGCCCCTGCCTGAGGGCCTGAGCCCCTGAACTTACTGTTTGTTTGCTCAGCCCCTGCCTGAGGGCCTGAGCCCTGTACTACGGTTGGGTGCCCGCCCGACCTAGGCCTGGGCACACAAAGCTGAACTGCTCCCCTCGCCTCGTGTAGTGAGGCGGCCTGGCTTCCAGCCGCCCCTGTGAGGGACGAGCCCTACCCCAGGACGTCTACAGGCTTGTTCTAAGTAAATTATTTAAATATCTTTGTTCGATTTCATAGAATTTAGTTAAGATTACGTACTTTGACCAACTATAAATTGTTTAGGTTATTATTAATAACTAGACAGGCTTCACTTGTCCTTAAAAAGTTATTTTTCCCATGCATAAACAATTTTAAGTATCTGATAAAATGCTAAAACTTAATTTACAATAATTTTGGAAAACAATATACTCTGGTATTAATTTACCAGAGAAAAGAGCACCCAGAAATGATCCACTCTCAAAGGTGTAATTGTGATAGACTTTCCTGGGGTGCAACCTGGATCTGGGGTACTACTGAGCCCTCTGAGATACCCCTCTCATGCTGTGAGGCTGTGACAAGCTGCAGACCTCACCCAGTCCTGCACTCCCACAAACATCTACACAGGCAGGGACACACCTAGCTGCAGTTACAAGAATGATTCTCCTAAGTCATTCACGAACTAACAATAGAGAGGCTCCAGCCAGTTCCCCTCAGCTCTACAGCCTAGGACTCCAGAACTGTACCATCTTGCCCTAGTCAAAAGCCTGACCAGTATAAGTTTATTACCCGGTCCTCTCCTCCTTCAATATGGAGAGGACAATGCACCAGTTTTGTTCCAGAGCAGATTCTCCAAGCACTTATAGCAAAACACGCTGTTTTATTTAAAAAAATATAAAATACATTTATTAACTACAGAAAGATAGATTTAAGTGATTATAAGTAGTGAGTGTACAGATCAAAGCAGATTACCTAAGAAATAAAACAAAATGCAATCTAAGCTTTATAAACTAGATAGGATTTCAATCAAGCAGAGTCTGACCCCGTTGGCTATTACAAGCAGGTTACAGGTTTGCATACACAAGCTGGAATTCTTCTGTCCTGCCTGGGACCCCCTTCCCCCATTCAGTCTTTGTTTCTCAGGTGTTTTCAGGTGTTGTGTTTTAGGGGGATTCAGGCCAAGTGATGATGTCACTTCCCCTCTTTTATAGCTTCTTCATGCTTGCTGGAAAGGTCTTTGCTCATGACATGGGTATCCGCCCCCTCTGTTCAAGCATCCTCCATTGCCTATGTGCTACCTCTGGGCAGCCTCCTTTGTAGATAATTCCTGAGATAGTCCCTGGGCATGAGGATTCCCTTTAATGGGGCCATTAGCACTGTCTAACTTCTTCATTGTTGTACCTGAAAGGTTAGCTGTGGGTATTTCCAACTTCACAACAAATTTCAGTAACACACACATAGCAAAGCTTCATAATTTCACATACAATGACAGCACATAACATCCAACTGAATATTAATGTTCAACAGATCAAGACTTTTAGATTGATACCTCACAAGGCATACTTTGTACAGAACATATCATTATATGACAGTGGTGAATGTGGGGGTGCCAGGGGGTTGTTTTGGGACACAGAGTGTCACCATAATCTCTGTTTTAGCTCACTTCACAGATGCATATAGAAGAGATTGTAACAGAAATAACCAGTTTGCCATTTGTGCTATTTTGTTTAATGTTTTCCTTTCCTTTCTTTAATAATAAAATAGCCACACAAAATAATGACAGTCATGGTGTCTCTTAAGGCAGTGGTTCTCAACCAGGGGTATGCGTACCCCTGGGGGTACATAGAGGTCTTCCAGGGGGTACATCAACTCATCTACATCAGTGCTTTTCAACCTGGGGGTTGTGACCCTCAGGGGGCTTACGAGACAGGTTTAAGGGGGTCATAAGTACCAGACCAGCGTAAATATATATTGATCCTCTTGTTAATACTAATGTGGTTTCCTGGCTCTTTTCTGTGCCCAAAGCTTTTGCTTTGCTTTGCTTTTGGGGGTGGAAAGCAGGGCAATTGCCAAGGACCCCACACCTCAGGGGGCCCCTCAAAGCTAAGTTACATGCTTCAGCCGCGTCACCTGGGGCTTGGGTTTCAGACAAGGCTCACAAGTGAAAAACAGGTTCAAGTATCACACTGAAAGGTAAGTACAATATTTAATATTCCAATAAGTTTATTTTATAGTTTATATGGTTAAAATGAGAAAGTGAGCAATTTTTCAGTAACAGTGTGCTGTGACACTTTTTTGTATTTTTATGTCTGATTTTTTAAGTAAGTAGTTTTTAAGTGAGGTGAAACTTGGGGTACACAAGACAAATCAGACTCCTGAAAGGGGTGCAGTCATCTGGACAGGTTGAGAACCACTGCCCTAAGATGTGTAAAAGAAACTCTATAACCAAATAGCGGGAGCCAGACCTCGGGGTTGGCAGGATGAGAAAATAGAGTAGAGCTAGCCTACCATTTCTTGTTTCTCTAAACTAAACATTTTTAGTAATTGTTAAAATGAAATTAGTTTGTGTCCATCAATTTAAAACTACCCTCTTACACAACAGATCTGTTCCTTGTGTCATTTTAATGACAGAAGTACATTTTCCCTGCTGTTTTCCCTCCTGTAGAGCCAACGCAGCTAATAGAGAGTGAGCTGAATTCTATTCCTCCTTGTGCATCATCAGTAGAATAGTTCACTCAATTCTAATTACTTGTGCACACCACTTGAAGGCAGTGGGATTACATAGATGGCACTGAAGGCATACTTTGGCTTGCAGAACATTTGTTTACTAGTGCTGATCCTCAAAAAGGAAAAATCCTGACTTGGCTGAGAGCCCAGGCTGATTTTGCAGTTAGAAAAAATATATTCTTTTTTTACTTGTAAACAAAACATATTTGATATGGAATCACTAACAAAGAATAAATATGAACTGTCCCACTATGCCATTGTTACAATCACTTTTTAGAGTAGAATTGCACTTTTACAAGGCTCCATCAGATCCATGGAGCGGCATGGGAAATAAGTTTCCCGCCACATATCTGACCTGTTACATAGCAATGAGATGGTTAAAGGCCAGAGCAAAATAATCTGTAGCACTATATTGTTAAATTCCTTCAGGCTGCTACAACCTGTCCAATAAATGCAGCACAGAGGAGTGACTATTAACAGTGCCAGTCATCATGGTCACACAATGAAACAGCATAGCTGTAGTGTGAGGGGAAAAGTGCAAGCACCGGGAAGCAAAGCAAAAGCTTTGGGCACAGAAAAGAGCCAGGAAACCACATTAGTATTAACATAAGAGGATCAATATATATTTATCTGGAGAAATGCATGGTAAAAAGGGGAAATCGTTAAAAAATTCCTCTTTATTAAAGCAAACAAAATGTGAAAGATTTGCACCTGTCTCTGAGGGTAGAACTGGCTCTGTCTGATTTGGTGGTATTATAGTTTGCACTTTCAAACTTAATAGATGATCCTGTGTCCAGTAATGCTAAAACACATGTATGTGGTACATGGTTCTGTATTATGTAACATGCAAGTGCTTGCATAATTATATAGGTACTTGCATATTACAGGCCACATTTTCATTAAAGTGCATATGTGTTTGTGTGTGTGTGACCTGATCCTGCAAGGTACCAAGAGTCTACATGAAGCACTGGGGGAAAGAACAAGCCTCAACTTCTGTTGAAGGTTGTGTTCATAACTTGCATATGTGCTCACTATAAATGTATGCTCAAATAAGCATTTGGATCAGACATGCCAAACCCACGAAAAAAAACGCAGAAATTGGGCTTGTTTTTGGCTTTATTGGTCTGTGAGTTGCTTGTTGGCTAATTTTTTGCTTGTAGCTTGTTTGGCTTGTTGCTTTTTTTTTTTTATTGGCTCCCGGCAGGAAGAGTGGCAAGCAGGGATAAAGGGCAAGCAAAAAAAAAAAAAACAGGGCACAGGGTGGCCGGACCCAGAGGCAAAGCAAAAAAAAAAAAAAAATAAAAATAGGGCAGCTGTGCCACCCTAAGATGGTGTGGAATGCCGCCCCTTAGAATCTGCCACCCCAAGCACGAGCTTGTTCGGCTGGTGCCTGGAGCTGGCCCTGAGCAGGGGCAAGGGTGGGAGAAAGTCAGGGGTGCACAGCAGGCCCACCACAGTCCTAGACTGCATGCCAGGGGGATCTAGTCACATAGTCACACAGAGTGTTGGGGTTCTTAGGGATTGGCTTGTTTTGACGTTGTTTTGAAATGGGATTAGCTTGATTTTTGGCTTATTGTGAAAGTCGGGGTGCTTATTTACTGCGTGAATGTTGGCAACTGTGATTTGGATGTATAACTGGTACTTTGCATGTGCATATTGCAATAAGATTGTGTAATCAGATCACCAACACAAATGCACACATATTACTATGTGTGCTCATTTTCCTGAGAGTTTGAGCCTACAGTATATTAATCCAGTGTAGTTAAATATCCTTACTCCCAAATAAACAATGAAAGATAAAGAACACCTTATTTATTGTATTCCAGGAGGAGAAAATTGAGATGGAATGTATTTTAGAATAATAATTAATACTAAAGGTCTTAGAGGTGAATACTAGTCTTTTTCAAATTAAGTTAGAAATGTATGTACGGGGCGTGGGAAAGTGTAATATTTCTAAAGCAACCTTTTCTTTTAAATATTTGCAGCTTGATTAAATCTTGTGAAAATTGTCCAGTACATTTCCAGGCATCTCTGTTATTACTTTGCATCATCTTTGGATCACTTGTGTCCTAAAGCTATACAAATGGCTTTAGATTGGTCTTCCTTTAGTTGGTAGATCTGGCAAATACAATGCCTAGGGGCATTCTTCTTATCAGAACACATTAGTTTCATCATCTCAATTATGACTGTACTTTTCTCTAAAAAAAAGTTTACTTGATATGCTGAGCACTCACATTTAGAATAAATAGATAAGAAGTAATTATTACTACTACTAATACTTTGCACTATGTAGCCTCTTTAATTTCAGGATTCTTAAAATCATTAGGTTTCTCTCTACACTACAAAAGCAAATAAGTTTAAGAACATTGGTTAAACTTGGTTCTGGCCCACCCCTTTTCCAATATGGTATGGTCCAATGTTTGTTATCAGTGCCAAATGTTATACCCGTGCTTAAAAATATATACTTTAATATTAAAGGTAAAGATAAAGGCTGTAGCCTAGTACTTTAATTGAGTTATATGTTTTGCTTCTGGTGGCAACAGGCCATCCCAAACAACATATTAACTTGGCTGGGTCACAACCATTGTTGAGCTCATTTGCTTTTGTAGTGAAAGTTTGCAATTGACAGTAAGCTCTCTTGGGCCAGATTTATCAAGAAAGAAGTCACAGGATTTTTGGTTTTTGTTTTGTTTATTTTATTTTATTTTTTATTATTAAAGCTTGCACAAGTACTGAGATCATTCTGAGTCTGTGCAGGCTTCAGGAATTAGTTCATTCGCACTGAGCCATTCGAAAGACTTAACACATGGATTTGCAAGTTCACTTTAATACTAATAATACATCGTCTTATTTGGATCCTCGCTGCCAAACTGTAACTTGACATAGCCATACTTTCCAACAGGTTCCAGATAATTAAGCCACGTAACACTTGTGTGATGGTTACTATACATGGATTTTATCTATTGTAATACCTACCTACTTCTGTTTGCTACATCTCAAGTACAATTTTGAATAAGCCAAACAGAGGTTGGTTGGGTTACCCAAAGTCACACAGTGAGTTGGCAGCAGAATGGGGAATAGAACACCAGGTTCCTAATTTCAGTTCCTTGCTAACCGTTGTGTTGCATTTTAAGGCTCACTTAAGTAACAGGAAACATCATGAGAAGGATATAGTTTTACATTGAAATTGGTGTACAATCTCTCTTCATGAACAAGAAGTATTATATTGATAGTAAAATGTTCAGAGACCTTGGGAATTGTTTTTGTAGAACACTACGTGTGTTTTTCTAAACATTAGTAATATGGGATTCTTCTTTGAGTTATCATCCCTCTAACTGTGCCACGTTAGTTATGTGCATGCACCCATTTGCCTTTGGTTGGTGATTTGTCTTCCACAGTGTCCATGGTTCTGCCCCTGCACACTTTGCATTCTTGTGCTTCAAACTGAGCATAGATAGAGAGGGGCAGACCTGCCACCACTCCAGTTCTTTTCCAACTGCCTGTGAATAGAGACGGAGTGTAGCAGTGTCAGTTAGTTTATCTTCTACCTATCTGTGCTTCTTTTGTTACTTTTTTAGAATCATAGATTATTAGGGAACTCAGGAGGTCTTCTAGTCCAACCCCCTGCTTAAAGCAGGAACAATCCCCAAATTGCCCCCTCAAGGATTGAGCTCACAATCCTGGGTTTAGCAGGCCAATGCTCAAACCACTGAGCTATCCCTCCCCCTTGGCACAAGTTTGTGCCTTTGCCCCCTCCCCCCCCTTTGTTGGTTGTTGGCCATGACTAGGGCCTCTGCTACCCTCAGCCTTTCCTTGTCCGTGGCCTTCCTTCTGCGGGTTATGCCCCAAACTCTGAGCTTCAAACACTGCCAGACCTGCCCTCAGTGAAGGGTATTCTAGATGTCTCTGCTGCCTCAGAGTCCCAATCCTGTTGGAGTGCAAACTCTGCACTGGAGTCAAGAATAGACTGAGGAAACTGAGGGAGAACAATCTCAAGCTGCTCACTAAACTCTACAGGGTCCAATTTCTTCCCCTTCCCCTCACCCTCACCCCTCAGTACATCGGCCTCAGCCTGTCAGAGTGCTCCAGTGACCTCTTTGGCTTCAGCGGGCGAAGAACAAGGGGCAACTTCAGAGACCTCCAAATGCTCTAAGAGATCTCAGTCCACTGACAAGTCCTGCTCTGAACACTGCTGAGGTGCCTGGTTCCTCCAGTGCCACTAAAAAAGTCTGCTAGAATTCTGCACACTGAGAAGTCTCTTGGCAAAAAATCCTGCTCAGCAGTGGCCTCAGTACCTTCGGAGCCCTCCAGACACAGGGACTCCTTAAAGAAACCACTGGCACCTTGTGGGGCCATGGGCATAAGGAGCATGCAGGCCATTCATGTGTACCATGCATAGTATCACTTGACTCCTCTCAGCTCAAGGAGTACTGTCTGGGTCACCAGTACCGACATCATTCCTTTCCCATGAGGACTTTCATGTTACAGAGGATCCTAATTCCTCTCTTCTGAGAGATTTGGAGAAGATTCCCTTCCTGATACACACACATTCTCCTGCACCAACCTATCAATCAGTACTGCCATGTTCCCCTTCCTCTGCCACCTCTCCCCCAATCTTGACCACTGGTACCGACACGGATGCCAGCTCCTACCTATATGACCACCAGCACTGATCCCAATGGAGGGGACAATTAATCTCTGTGCAGGATTCAACCACCTTTCCCTTCCAGCCTCGGTCCCCTGTGGCATACCTTGATGAGGAGACTTCAGGAACAAGTGGCCATTCTCATTGCCAGTTCTGGTACTAACACATTTGGTGTCCCACTCCCTTTCCAGGTGCCCCACCATACTGGGCATTATGGAACCCTTAGGCCCCCTACATAGTGCCTTCACATAAAAGGGCCTGCTAAGAGGACCAGCCTCTGGTACACTGAGAGCCTCTTCTTCAGGAGGTTCCACCTTCTCAAGAAAACTTCACAGAGGACGAGGAACCAAGGTTTTGTTGCAGAAACCAATAAATCCTCATCATCTCCTAATGCAGGTGAAGGGGGATAGCTCAGTGGTTTGAGCATTGGCCTGCTAAACCCAGGGTTGTGAGTTCAATCCTTGAGGGGCCATTTAGGGATCTGGGGCAAAAAAAAATAGGGATTGGTCCTGCTTTGAGCAGGGGTTTGGACAAGATGACCTCCTGAGGTCAGGGCTCAGGCCCGCAGTCAGGGCTGAGCAACAACAATACAATTAATAGTAAGCTCAGGTGCGGCAGTGCAGACTCAGAGCTCAGGGCTGAGCAACAACAGTAGGCCCCAAGCCTCCAAAGGCCTGGGAGATGGGGAGACTGACCATAAGTTGGGTGGCAGAGGCGACGCAGGCCCTCCCACTCCACTGTGTCCGAGCCTGGGGCCCTAGCAACAGCAGAAGACCCGCTGCTTAGTCAGTAGGGATCCTGGCTGCAACGCTCTGGCAGTGCTGCAGCCAGACTAGGATTGGCTGCCCCCGGGCTACTTCCAGAGTCCCCCTCGGGTAGTACCTGGGTCAGGGTGTTGCCCTCTGGGGGGGTACAGCACCATGGGACCCTCTGGATAGCGAGCGCAGGGCAGTCCTGGCGGCTGCCTTGGGCCGCAGAGTTTTCCCAGCTATGAACTAGGCTGGAGGCATCTGGCCCCTTCAGCAGCTCAGGCCTTACTGAGCTCTGAGGGCAAACCTTTATACTTCCAGGTTGCCACCTGACCCTCTGAGGTGCGGGATCTGAGCTCCCTAGCTCCACCCACTCCAGCCTCCGGATGGGTTCTTCCCCTCCGGGGTGGCGGGGAGCCACACCGCCTCACTACAGGGGTACAGTGGACGAGAAGCTGGATATGAGTCAACAGCGTGCCCTTGTTGCCAAGAAGGCTAATGGCATTTTGGGCTGTACAAATGGGAGCATTGCTGCTATACACCTACCTTCCAATACTTTTACTCCTCAGAGTTCTGAACAAGATGAACTAAGAGAAGGTAGTCATTATCCTCATAGCTCCAACAAGACTGAGACAGGTATGTTTCCCGCACCCGATTCATCTAGCTCTGAGACCATCTTTTCTCTTCCCTCTAACAGCGGACCTCCTCACCCAGGAGTCAGGACATCTTACCCATACCGGCCTTTCCTCGTTACATGTTCGGGCATGGCTCCTCAATAGCTCTCAGGCCTAGAATGCAATTATTCTTCTGAGGTGCAATCTGAGCTGCTGAGTAGTAGGATGGCCACCATGAAGAAGACCTACCTGAAAAAGTATAAGCAATTCCACCTTTAATGTGCACAGCAGTGGTTGTCACCATCTCAGTCTCTCCCCCTCTCCTGTACTTGACTATCTGCAGAATTTAAAAACCCTGTGATTATCTTTCAGCTCTATTAAAATTCACCTTGCTGACATTATAGTTTTTCACCAGCCAGTTGAAGAGGTTTCAGTATTCATGCATCTTACAACTACAAGATTCCTGAAGGGTTTGACCAACTTCTTCTTTCATGTAAGACATCCCCCTCCTTCCTGGGACCTTACTTTAGTTCTCAATGCCCTGAGAAAACCCCATTTGACCCCTGAGAGTTGTTCTCTTCAACATTTATCCTTTAAAACCACATTATTTATGATCTTAGCCTCTGACAAAGGATAAGGGAGTTGGGAGCTCTTATGGCTGATCTGCCTTACATTGTGTTTTTACCGAGACAAAGTGACTCTTCATCCTCATCCTTATTTCCTACTTAAAGTTTTGTTGGACTTCCACATCAATCAGGACACCCAACTACCAGCCTGTTACTTCCATATGTCATGCTTCTTTGGAAGAGGCCAGCCAACATACTCTAGATGTGAGAAGTGCCTTTGCATTCTACCTTGACAGGATTAAACCTCTCAGTTCCTCCCCCAACTTCTTTGTCTCTGTTGCCAAAAGAATCAATGGAGCTCCTCTTTCCACACAAAGGTTATCCAAATGAGTCTGAGGATGCCTCTTGAAATGTTCCAAGGCCTCCGGGGTGATGGCTCATTCCACAAGAGCTCAAGCCATCTCTCTAGCCCTGCTTAAGAACATAACCATTGCAGACGTTTCCAAAGTTGCCACTTCATTTTCAATTCACATCTTACTCCCGCTACAATGGCGTTTGTGGCTCTAGATCAGACGCAGCTTTTGGTGAGACATTCTTTGAACCGTTATTGACTCATCTCCTCAGCACCCTCCTCTGTAGTTGAGGAATTGCTTGTGGAACACACATAGGGACAGTAACTCAAAGGAGAGGTTACTTATCTGTACAGTAATTGGAGTTCCTTAAAATGTTTTGTTCCTATGGGTGCTCCACTACCTGTCCCCTTTTCCTCTCTGCTTCAGAGTTCTTGCCTTTGGACTTCATGGTTGTAAAGGAACTGGAGGACGGTCAGTCTGGCCCCTTCTGTGTGCCCTTGGTTTGGAGCAGGAGGATGTGTAGGATGCAGGTGTGGACCTGTGAACACTACTAAAGAAAAATGTGTGATCAAAGGTGAACGTGTGTGTGCGTGCACCTAAAATGGAACACCCATAGGGACAAAACATCTAGAAGAACTCTAGTTATTGTACAGGTAAGTAACCTCTGCTTCCTTCTATTATGTGAGAGCATCTCCTTTGTAGGATAAAACTGGGCTGCAACTCCAAAAAGGGTCCAAGGGAAGCTAAATCGGGCTGTAAATTCATGTAGAAAAACTTTTAAAGCGTGTGGGACTATGATGAAACCCAAAGACACTGATAACTTAAATTGTGACAATTCACAGTTATATGCTTTCCTATATAGTACCATCTTGTGGATATTTAGGTTTATTGTAATTCATTAGAATAGAGACAATGTAATAGTCCAAAAACACATGAAATATGAAATAGTATGGCAGCTCAAAAAGTGTGTCAACTCGGGACATCTCTTTTGATATTCCATAGTGCTGTATCTGTACTGTTTCTGAGAAAGAGTTTTCTTAAATATGCACACAAACACATATTATTTTGTTAGCTGTGTAAGTGTGCAAGTTTTTGTTGGAAAATAGTGTAGATGTGTTAAGTCCTGTGGCCTGAAGCAAGGAGCTCTCTGCTCCCATTTGTTGGCGAACAGGAGGAAGACCTGCAGCAAAGCTGCTTCATCTGCATAAGCTGTTTACTTAGAACTGCAGATAAACTGAAGCACCAGATGGGAAGGAACTCTCTGTCTCACCTATAGGTGAACAGGGGGAAGTATGACGAGAGAGATTTTCATTTGCGTAAGCTTTCAGACAGAATTCCTCCTTTGGGAGTTACCATAACTGCATACAAACTCAGAACTGGTTGAATAGTGGAAAGGAACTGGGAGGAGGGAAGGGAAAAGGGTTCCTACTTCATGGCAATGAGTGTACCCCTGGTGGCAAGAACCTTCCTCAAGAATATTAGATGCTACCATTTCTTCTCCATTGGGAGGACTCTTTGAGAGATGGCAGCTCCTTGGTGAAGTGCAATGCAGAAGGGCTCATCACTGAAGTCACAAAAGACAACAGCAGAGCTGTGTAAACTCCAGTGAGGCCCCTCCTACCCAGCACCAATAAAGCTAAAATTGATATAGCTGATTTAGGTGGTGGAGCCTCAGGTCAGGCCAAGCAGCACTTTCCCAAGAGACAGAAAAAAGGCCTGCCTGAGTGTCCCTCAGGTCTCTGGGACTGTTACCCACTAACAAGAAACTGCAAGTGGCGTTTGGTGTGTGGAGAAGAGGGAAATTATATGGTAAAGGGACACTTGCCTATTGGATGTTCACACTGGTGTATGGAGAACTGAGTTGACTGACTACTGCCAAAGTTGCCAGTGGGGGGGTGTTTCATTTATCATTCATGTAGATCTATTGTTCCCTCCACCCAAGTTGATGCTGTGGTCCCTTTCCTCCAATAAAGTTTTCCTTATTAAGACTCAGTGTTTGTCAGTGGGGAAGTATTGCCTGTAAGGAGGTTCAGGGAAGATATTTAGTGATCCCAGAAATTCTGCGTGGAGAATTTGTGCATGTGATAGTTGCAAAGGGACCTCTAGCTATTTGAACCCAGTCCCTGTTGCTGCTGATACCACCTGGCAGAAGGTATACATAAAGAACTGGTTACTATGTATGCCTATCATTACCATCTACTGGATGGAATCAAGAACTACTCAACTGTGTGTCATAGACCCTAAACTGCAGAAAGATAAAGGAGATTATCCATTGGCATGTAAAGGCTTGCATTTTGGAACAGGGCAATTCCTATTGTCCTAAGAAATTCCAAAGGGCTGTGTGCTATAGCATAGTCACAACTGTGAAGTCGCAGTTGATTATAGATTTGTTTCTATACATTGCATAGGGAGACAAGCAATACAGCAGTCAGCTTCATTGCATTATAATGCCACTTGCACCACTAGTATAGCAATAAGTAGTCATTAGTGCCTAGGTGGTATGATGATCAGTGCTTTATAAATAGATTAGATTGTATATTCCATATGAAGATTGGCATCTATGTGATACAGTGCTGCAACATGGCTAGTATTGCATAAAATAAGGTTTACTATTTCATGCTGGTTTGGAACTGGAACATATTTCCTCATTCATTTGTTTCAAATAAGTAAAATATTTTTGTACAGTGAAGCAGCCACTGAAGATTAAACATTATGTAAGGGCTAGAGAACTAAAAAGATACTTTTCAAAAGATAACCATAGAAATGAGGAGATATACACACATATATCTTCATTCCATATACATTCTTAAATAGAAACATTCAGCAATGACATAATTTCAGTTCAAACAACATGAAAATGCTCAATCTTAATGCACAAACAAAAACTAAATATATTTGGTGTCATCAAACCTGACAGAAGATTCCAAATTAAAGAGGGCATAAGAAGTTAAAGATTTCAATATTTTGAGAAATGACAAAATACAGTAGCTAACTTGCACTGGGCAAATGAGATCTTGAGCAATGAGTAATATTTCCTAATGGACAAGACCTCTCTCTGGAATAAATTATCCTCTTTAAAACAGACAAAATAAATGTTTAAATGGGGGAAAGGAAAAAATTGTTGATTACAAACATGTATTTTTCTGTCAAAATAACCTCTGAAGTGCTCGTGATGAGGCCGTTGCTTTACTTAACCTCTATGATATCCTTGTATTCAGTATTCTGTTGCCCTCTATTTTCATAATGTATGTCTTCTGGTACGTTGAGAGATATGAGCTCACTGGTGCTTTTTCACACACATCTGTCTCTAATTCCCATGACTCAGAGGCTCTGTGAAATTCTTAGCACTATTAAACTCCTCAGAGGTTGCTAAAGAGACACAAGTCAGTATGCGCAGTTTTTAAACTACTGTAGAGGAAATAAAAATTTAGGCAAATTGGAATAAAACAAAAGCAAACTTGGCAATGTGTTCAGAACTGAACCAGATCGGCAATAGTCTGTTCAGTGTTTTGTATCTATACTTGGAGTGAGTGTGTTATAGGCATGCACATATATGTTGGACTCTGTGCATGTTCCATGTGGTAGTCAACTTAAGAGACCATTCTGGTTACACAATTAAGCACTTAAAAATAAGGGAATGCAACTTTTGCTCTGCCCCCTTGAAGGCAGAAAAAAAAGAAGTATAAAAAGGAATTTCATTCTCCATGACTTCAAAGCTCTGCTGGCTAGCAGGGGGAAAATAAATAAATAAAATAAAATAAATAAAGGCAACCAAGTGCTCCGCTTGCATAATCCTTTGACTGGATACCACAAGAATACCCTTTCCCACACACATAAGGTCTTGAGGAGGGAGACCTTTTCCTGGAGCCTTTGGAGATCCTCATAGGTAGCCCCAATCCTATAGACCTTTTAGGAGCGCTGCATCTTCCCCAGGTGCAGTATTTCTAAGGTGGACCAGATTTCCCCCTTTTAGTACCTTAACAAAGTACGCAAGAACCTCTCTCCCTGTTCCTTCACACCTCACAAAGGGTTAATCCAGGAGACTCCACCACCCCTCACCGTAGGAAGAGAGCCTTTCCTCAACCCCTTTGCACATGACTTTATTTGTTTTTAAATGTTTGTGTGAGTGGCTATATCGCTATAGGGCCAAAGTATGGTATGTTTTACCAACGTAAACCCAGAGTAACTCTTCTGAAGACAGCAAAATTACTCTGGATGTACACTGGTTTATTTGAGAGAAGAAGGGAATCCTGAAACTGAGAAGTGGGTTGATGTCTAATAATTTCTGCACTGGGCCTGTAGTTATGTACAGCAGAAGAATTCTGCCAGTTACCGTATATAATAGCTTTGTGTGCTAACATTACACATTTTTCAATATGGTTTCTACCGGCATCCATAGAAATCTCAGCAAGTGAATAACATTTTCTATGCCTCAGGTTCATAGGAATTTAGGAGTTCACCTGTTGTGTATATAGGATGGGGAGGAGAGAAGCATTGCTTCTAGTTCCGAACATAGGCATCTTCTTTCAACCCCCTCACACCTCACAAAGCCTGCAGGGAGTGAGAGTATGGCTTCTGCAGATCCTACACCTCAACCCATGACATGTTGCCTGTTTTTTTACAATAAACAGCTAGGTTATTCTTCCATACATGCACAACATTTTCTCTCTGCTGGGATTTTCAAACGAGCCTGAAGAAAATCAATGGGATTTGAGTGCATTACTCCGAGGCCCCTTTGAAAATCCCAGCCTTCCTTATCTGCATGCTTTCTGAATGTAATGCAAAAACAGTTGCTCACACTGCTGAACATGCTCAGCATGCAATTTTCAAAGTCCGTTGACTGTCAAATCAAAAAACCAGTTTTCAATGGAACATGCAATCCTCAGGGAGAATTGTTTCTGTGCTTTTCGGCTGTAAGGCTGCTCAAATACAGGTACCAACAATTTTTTAGCATAGGAAAGTCCTTTTTTTTTCATTCTTAGAAACTGTTGAACTGTGATTTCCTCAAGTTTGAGAAACTTGCAGGCAGAGATGAACAGGTGAAACTATGGGAATTTTCAGCCCAACAGATGAAAATTTATGCTGCATAAAAAAGCCTAGAGTGGTGTAAAGGAGCTCTAAAAGCTCCTTGTTCTGGGTATGAGAGGGTTCCCTTGCACAGACACTGCAGAAGGCAGCCTTTCTCCTTCCCTGTCTAGCTTCTAGGGTGACCTGATTTTATAGAGACAATATTTGGGGGTTTTCCTTATATAGATGCTGTGACAGGTCAAACCCCCTTTCTGGGGTACCACCTGATATGCTGGGGTCTCACTGAGCCCACCCTTTCCACCAACCTGGGTTTCCTCACCCTGTTCTTGCTGTGCTAGGCTCTCAAGCCTTCTCCAGCTCACACACAGGAAAGGCCACACCCAGCTGCAGACACAGACTGAAATCAGCTCTATGGGGGAGGACTTAGCTAGGAGACTGGGCAGCACTCACGTGCACACCTCCTTTGGGGTACAAATCCAAAAGAATATTGTTTTGTGCTGTATAGAAAGATCTTCACAGTGCAAGCTCATAAAAATTCACCCTCTCCCTCAATGTGGAGAGAGATATGCACAGCTTTTTGCCACCTCCCGCATATGAATTGCACAAAGTGGGTTTTGAAATAAACAAGAAATAAGTTTAACTACAAAAAGTAAATTTTAAGTGATTATAAGGGATAGCAAACAGAACAAAGCAGATTACTGAGCAAATAAAAGAAAACACGCAAACTAAGTTTTAATACACTCAAGAAACAAGTTAAAAATGTAATTTCTCACCCTCAATGTTGTTTTAGGCAGGTTGCAGAGTTTCTGTAGCTTTAGAGTTCCAGTTATTTCTCTTTACACACTGAACCCCTGTCTCAGCCTAGACTCAGCCCCTGCCTTTCCCTTCAGGTGTTTATAGCAATCTTCCTTTTTGGACGGGGAGGCAATGGAGAAGAGTCCTGACTGACTTACTTCCCAGGCTTAAATAGAATTTACATAAGGCAGGAATCTTTTGTTTCCCAGTCTGACCCTTCAGCCCCTCTTAATGGAAAAACACTGAAAACCCAAGAATGGGGGTCTAGTACCAGGTGACCCAATCACCTGACACTGTAGTGTCAAAGCAGCAACCCTGGAAGCTTCTCAGGAAGGCGGGAGATTAGTATCTTCCAAGTCTTATTGTTCTTCTTAATGGCCCATTGAGGCTGATTGCCTACTGTCTGGTGGGCATGTACAGGGAGATTTTGGCAAACCACTAAAGTGCCTGAAACCACTATTGCTTATTGCTAAAAGTAGTCAAGTCAGCAGGCTGTAAATTGGTCATGCAGCAACCTTGGCATAACCAAGGCAGGAGGGGAGGAGGTTTTGGGTGCCACAGACAGGGCAGCTTAACCTGCATCCTTCCTGCTAAGAATGTTGAAATTGCTGATATATGTATTTTAGAAAAACAGGACGCCTGTCTATAATGTTCCCTGAGGAATGTGTCTGCCAGGGTCCCAAGGCATGGACACTCTGGAAAAAAAACATGTATCTGGTTAATTGATGATCATAAGGAAATCTCTTGCTTGACCTTTAAAAACTGCTTGCTTAGCAAGTTTTCTTTAAGGGATATGTCGTTGCATTACTAATGTATAAATAAGGGGAAAGAATTTGAGGTAGCGGGACTTCTCAGAAGGGGCTCTTCAGGGACTCTCCCTCTGGATGCATCTTGTGTTCCCCACTGGCAGATGGGCTGCCGCTGTGCCACTCAAAAGCCACACTCAGCTTTGGTAATTATTGAGGGTTGGGGGTGTTTTACTAACCTGTTACAGATGTGTGCAAGTGCTTGAGACTAAGTAAAGTTTAGGTTTAAGTAAAAGAACTCTTGTGTTGCCCTGTTTGTGCCAGCCACCTATCGGTCGGATGGCCATGTCGCCCCTGATTTATTTTCTGACACCACCTTGCACTGAGTAAAAGTTACCAAGAGCTTTGGGTTGAAAGAACCCTGGGTAACAGGCATTCCCCCAAATACACACACAGTTCTAATTGTTACACAGTCAATATTTGTAACCTAAGTTACAGAAATGAGACATGCATTCAAATTGGATAAACACATTCAGTAGATCATAACCTTTCCAATGATACCTCACGTGACCTATCTTGCATAAAACATATCTTAGTTATGCCATATTCATATGATAACAATATTTCTATGAAAAATATGGGGTGCAGTGTCACAGGTGCCTATTACCCCCCACTACCTGTACCTATTTTTCACACTTGCTATCTGATCACCCAACTGGCTTCTCAGTTGTGTATTTCTTCAGTTTGTAACAAAGCTCTGCCATTTTCATCTGATCCTTTTTCCATGATGCATGGTTCCCTCACTTCAGGGTGTGAGACTTCTCATTTTCAATTAATCAGCTGCTTTCAATATTACCCAGATTGAAATGGCAATAGTTTTCCCCCTCCCTTTTGTATGCAGTGGGGAAGGGAGGAACTATTCTGCTAAGGAGGGATCAGAAGAGATTGTTTAGTTTGAATTGTCCCCACTGCCAGGACTGAAACTTTCTGATTGGAGTACACTGATTTATTAATTTAGTTAAAGTCAATTTTAAGTGATTATAAGGGATAGCAAACAGAACAAAGCAGATTACTGAGCAAATAAAACAAAACACACAAACTAAGTTTAATACACTCAAGAAGCTGTTGCATTATTCAAATGTGAATCCTTTCCTTCTATTGCACTTTGTTTTAGCTAGGGTGACCAGATGTCCTGATTTGGGGGGATTTTTCTTATATAGGCTCCTATTACCCTCCACCCTCTGTCCCGATTTTTCACACTTGCTATGTGGTCACCCTAGTTTTAGCACAGGTCTCTCAATTAATATCTATCAGTCTATACATTGCTGTTCTGAGAGGAGATCTATTTTGTTGTAGGGAACTGTGAAAGGTCCCAAGAAGTCTTTACACTTTGTTTTTTCTCCATTCGTTGCAGGCAAGAGGTGGTACATGTTCAGCTGCTGTACAATGAACATTTAGGGCTATGAGCTACTAGCAAGGGGTTCTTCATGGACCATTAACGCTCTGTCCTATACAGCTTCCCTTTTAATTAAACATTGTTATGGATTGAGTGCCAGTGAAATATGCCAAACTGACAGCCTGCAGAGTGAAATCCTTTTAATCTGCAGAATAGGTCAGCTTCCCACCACACTGAATGAGTATGTCTCAGTCTGGGTGAGACTCCCTCTAAAAGTGAAAGGGCAGTTCTAATTTCAATGCCAATTGAATCCCTGACTATATCATTATGGATGCCAGTTAGTGCTGGTTTATGTGGAATGGATATTTATCCACTGGGAACTGGACTAAGACCAGCAATTTATTTCACATAGGCTAGTCACTAGTGACCTGGCCTAGTTTTGAAACATCGAGCTATCTGTGAAAGGTTCCATAGCCCAATACTAGCTTTCTACACAACCCAGTTCCTCAGAAATCCCTAACTTTCTAAGACAGTGACTGTCTTTCTGTGATCGTTGGAGAACTAACTCCATTAGTCACATGGAGCTAACTCTCTCGCCCCTGCTAAAAGATAGCTAAAATACATTAAATACTCATCTATAGATTAATTTTCC
Source organism: Trachemys scripta elegans (assembly GCF_013100865.1). Taxonomy (NCBI): domain Eukaryota; kingdom Metazoa; phylum Chordata; order Testudines; family Emydidae; genus Trachemys; species Trachemys scripta. The sequence continues at coordinate 100,238,577 of NC_048299.1, forward strand.
TGGTGTGTAATTGCAATAGCTGATGTGAGGTGACTGAGATGTGAATGGGAAGCCTGGTTACCAATAAGATCATAAATGAGAGAGTAAGTGGTCCAGGAGTTGATGTCTATTAAGATGTAGTCCATGTATTCTACGGGATTTTTCTTTCTTTCACTATAAATCTTGTGTTTCTTCATCAGCTATTTAATAATCCCTTATTATAACTAGTGGCATCAAACAATTTTTTTAGAAACACAAGGTAACATGCTGAATATCAAATATATTGGAGTGCAATTTTTTAGAAGGATAATTTATATGTTTAGCTTTATAAGAACATGTTTCAGACAAGGCATCACTCATGGGAAATTCTAGGGAATCAGCAAATTCTGGCAGGTATGATCAATTCACTCATGCAGGATCTATGTTTTCCTGTTGTGTGGTGTTCTTTTTTCTGGTTTTACACAGGGTGGTTGTTTTCTTTTCAGGCAAAATTGTCATTTTGTTTTTGAAGAGTACAAATTTGTACTCTGTCGGGGGTGTAAAAGATTCTTTCCATCACATTCTTATATGGATGATTTGGGCTACTTTTAACCTGGACTTCTTGTAAGTGAAAGGTTTTTAGCTCCAATGTCACTACTTTTTTTTTTTTTAATGAATTACTGGCAAATTTTGTAAGAGAACATCTTTTATAGGATTTAATAGAGTTTCCTTTGTGATTTAGGACTTTCTCTCCATATCTCATTCATGGGGATGGCATCCTTTTCTCATCTATGATGTTATATCAGCCATAGCTATGTTGTTTCCTGAGTGCAACAGAAGCATCATGAAAATAATAATGATTAGAAAAATTAAACACAGACTATTGTGTTCAAAACAATCTGTTCCCAGTTCATGGCCTGGTCAACAGCTGCTATAACTTGCATGTCTCAATATATGGTTAGTGAAAGGTGCCAGATTGAAATTGATACTGTAGTCCTAGGCCTGATGCCAATCCCACCAGTTTTAAATTTGTGCAACTCTATGGAGTTACTTCTAATTAACAACTTTTGGTTACTGTCATCCTGTCTGGATTCAAACCAGCCATCTAGCAACCCATTCCTGCAAACATTTTCTCATAGGCAGGATGCCTATTGCCATGAATAGCCCTCCTGATATCAGTTGGGGTATTCACAGTACAAAACACTGAGCCTGATAGCTGATGCTTGCAGGATTGAGTTTTAAGACTGAAAGTCTCCGTAGCCTATTGTCAATTCCTGGAACTATGTAGTCCCCTGACAGCCGCTATTTATAAGCGATTCCTAAACACTCACATTTGTGCTCTTGCTGTTTGCTCTGCACCAGCAGTTACATTAAAAAAAAAACAAAACAAAAAAATAAAACACTAGAGAAGAATCTTTCTTCATTAGCATAGGCACAGATGCAATGAGAATGGTGCCAGTTAAGCAGTAGTCTCAGTTCTCAGGGGCTCGTGGGAACATGTTGTGCTGGGAGGTTTTGCTGCAGCTTTATCAATTGCTTGAAAAATAGGTACCGGACAAATTATTTTGTAAAATATTATGGTAAGCTTGACCTGTTTAGCAGCCATTACAGAGCAAAGAAGCAGAAAGAAATTCACAGGAGGAAAATGTATGGCAGCAAATTTCTATTTATACTCGCCTACAGTCTGAGCCTTAAAATCCCACCGATTCTGTAGGGCAAATTCCATTGAATGATACTGAGTACCTGTAAAGCTGATAGACCCTTTTTGCAAGAGAGGATGAATTTTACAGCTTTAAGAATGTATTGCTCATTATATTGACAACACAGGCACACCAGTTAAATGAGCCAGGTGTGAAATGTATCTGTTGTTCAGAATCAGAGTGGTGACCATATTGTCTTTCTATAATAGGCATTTTTATATGCCCTCATCAACGTAGTATCCGAGCACCATGCAATCACTAATGAATTTTACCATCACAGCACCTGTAAGAGCCAGGGAAATATTATTACCCCATTTTACAGATGTGAAACTGAGGTGTAGATTAGCTTAAATAACTTTGATGAAAAACATCATAAGCACTGAATTCACTTTAAAAGATTGTTAAACAAATTATAATAATGAATGTTATTTTGATGGCCTCTATCTGTCCTAGCCCAGTAAGCATGTCACAGACAATGTTAAAGCCATAAAGCATGCTAAACATGACAAGATAAAATCCCCAGAGATAATTAAAGCCGAGTTATTGCAATGTGCCAAATGACATTTTTAAACAAAAAGGCCTTCACACCTCTCCACATGTACGATCTCACTTCAGGGAAACTAGAGAGACTATTAAGGAATATTTCCTGAACAGCTTTATAACATGCAGTGTGACTGCTCAAGTAACAAATGGGATGTGGGGGACCCTAACTGATGATGGAGCTAAATTGACGATAGTGTGTCATTTCACCAGCCACCTAGAAAGAAGGGAGAATAAACTGCCCTTTGCTGGTACAGTCATACTTTTTCTTTCTGCTTTGCATCACTGAAACTTTTGATTCACATGAGAGGGAGGAATCAAAGAGTAAAATCTGCTGAGTCCTCCCTTTGTGATCAGTACCATGAACACTGCTAATAGGGGAAGCAGAGATGGTGGAAACTCCATATGGGTATCTTGGGAGAAAAGCTGAGAGATCCTCACCAAAAAAAAAAAATCCTAAATGTGGCAAAATCTCACTCAATGTTCATTTAGTTTGTGTTCTCCCATTTTACAGAGGCAGAAGAAGTCGTTAATTCTTCTATTTTGGAGGTTACAGGAAAGAAATATGTGTGTGGAACAGAAAGATGGGGGTGGGCAGTGGTGGGTGGTGAACTTTGAGATAGGTAGAGCTGCAGAAGAATCAAGCCCCTGTTTCAAGCGGTGGCTGCAGCAGCCACAGGGCTGAGGCCATTGGGCACTGCGGGAGAAGGGAGGTGATGTTCTTTGCCTTCCCAGAGCTTTTCTCACCGAACTACTGCTGATGGAGATTCTCTGTGGGATCCAAACGTTCATGAGCTTGGTTCCTTTGCTCATGCGGCAAGCCACAGACTACAGTGACTGTGAAGCATGCAAATGCGTTGCGCTCGAACTACCCTTTGGCATGCTCTAACTACCCTGCTGGCATGCTACAAAAGGTGCCAGGCAGTTAGAGAACAACCTAACTGTTAGAGTGCTCTACGGTCACAGCAGCCTGTGGTTTGGGCAGTGAATCCAGCACTCCAAACCCTACTGAAATCACTGCCGCACTTTCCCGACTCAGACTTCGTCAATCACTGCTGCACAGGTGCCACGGGGGCAGCAGGAAAAAACACCCAACGGCCACAATAGATTTGTTGCATTTGTGTCAGACAATAGATTTGTTTGCTTGTGTGTGTGTATGTGTAATTATTAGAGCTTTCGATTAATCACAGTTAACTCACACGATTAACTCAAAAAAATTAATCGCGATTAGAATCCCAATTGAAATTTATTAAATATTTTTGGAAGTTTTTCTACATTTTCAAATATATTGATTTCTATTACAACACAGAATACAAAGTGTACAGTGCTCACTTATTATTATTTTGTGTTGTAATTGAAATGAAAATATTTGAAAATGTAGAAAACATCCAAAAATATTTAAATAAATGGTATTCTATAATTATTTACTAGCACTATTAATGGCACGATTAATTTTTTTAATAATTTGACAGCCCTAGTAATTATATATAAAAGTATGTGCTTGTTGCTTTGGTGGGGCATTGGGGCACTGCCCTCAGTACACTCGCTACCACTGGGTGTGGGCCTCATTCTGCTCTTGCTTTCCCCAGTGTGAATTCAGGCGTACCCTACCAAAGTCAGTGAAATTAAATCAATGTAAGTGAGAGGAGAATCAGCCATGGAGGCTCAAACTCTGGTAAAAGAAATGAGGTGGAAAGAGCTTTAGTCGGTGTGACTGGAGGAGCAAGTGACAGAGCCTTAGAAAAAGGCACCAAGGTCAACTTTGCTCTTTCCCTCAGACCCAGACCTGTTCCCAGAGTAGACCAGCTCCTCAACCCATGACAAAGACACAGTATTCTTCTTCTGCGTTCCTTTCCCATGCCTCCATTACAGTGTGTGCTATGAAGATGGAGCATACACAGAAACTAGCTTGGGATCATGATCTTTGCTGGCTGTATCCAGTCCTTTAGAAAGTAGCTAATTTATTTTTCTATAATTGTCTATCATGCAATTTTTAACCAGATTTGTACCCAAATAGTGATATTGTAGCAAAATAGTAATATCCGCTTAGGTAACAGCCTAAAATGGCGCATAATTATTTCTTATAATTGATTCAGTGCTCTATTGTCCTTTTTCAGTGTAGTCGGGACTCTTTAACTGTGCCTGGTTTGGTTCATGATCCTATTTCCCAGCAGTCTCTGCCACAGGACATCCCAGAATTCATTGCCTCATATGCTGTGGATGCTGCCCAGGGCACATGTGCACCTGCCAGTTCCACCTCCTCCTCAAGGCACTCCGGGATTCTCCAGATGTGTGCCTGCCCAGATTCTCCCAGAATGCATTGTGATATAATGAGGTAGTGTGGTAGGTATGGATGTACGAAGATAACTGACACATGATTGTGTTGTGAAAAAAGCTGCTGTGTAAACTCCCAGGATAGCATTGGGGTGGGTTTGTTGCAACAAAGTCAGAATTTCATGAACTGGTTAGAAAACCACCATTGCATTAGTACTGTTGGAGGGAGTGGGGGGGAGCTGCCCTTCTCTACAGAACCTGGGGCGATGGAAGGGGTGAAGAATCTCCACAGGCATGGGATGAGCAGAGCTGTGATTGGAGGACGGGGGAAGGAACGTATGTTGAAGCAAGGGGATGCATAATTGATACATGGCTGGGCGGGCAGAGATGATGTGAGGTTGGGGGCAGAGGCAGACATGAGGGGTGGGGTACAACATTAATTGATGTCAGAATGGGGTAGCATGTAATTGAGAGGATGGGGTGTACATAGTTAATTTATGCTGAGTCATTGGCACATATGGGGCTGGAAGGGAGAACAGAATTATTTAATTTGTCATTTTAGGGATGGAGGGGAATTAAAAGCTCTGCACAATCAGGGACCATGTCAGACAAAAGGTGTAATTTAATACATTCTTTTGGAATTTGATCTTGAGTCTTTTAGCGAGATTTCCTGCAGTGGGCACCAAAATCACATTACTCAATATCAATTAGTGAGAGTTAACACCACTGTAATAGTCTTTCTCTCTAGGATGATCAAAGGGAGTTCCACAATCAGAAGGTAAACCAAAACCCATGATTTACTCTTTGTCCCCAAAATCATGAGATCATTTAAAAAAATCTTATCATGGGGGGGTAGGGGAGAAAGTCTAACTCATGATATTTTTAACATTAGCATTACCAGTACTGGTAGTATGTATTTAATTTGTGTGTGGGAGCAGACACTCTCTCTTCAGGCCTATTCTCTAAATTCTCCTTAGATATATCTAGAGTTAAAATCTTAGGACTTCTTTATTTCAACTCTTTTGTAACTACAAGAAATTCAAGACTGACTCCCAGCAGAGGCAAGTTTAGCACAGCTCTCAAGTTTCATCTGTAATAGGGAATTCTTACCAAAAACCCAATCATTGTTGCTAGCTGCACTTGAGTTAGAAACATTGACAGCCCTATTGCTCTGTGGTGTCTACAGCCAGTTCCTTCACTTTTGGGAGACCCTGTCCCAAGATTAACTGACAATGTCACAAGGACAAGTGCTACTGCACAGAAAATTCCCCACTGTAGATAAAATCTTAGTGGCTCAAGCAAGGCGGGCTTATTTTTGTTTCACCTGGTGGAACTGCTGTTTATGACCACGACAACATAGGCTTGAATCTCAGCAATGGCAATGTGTGAAATACATTTACCACAAGCCCAGTCACCAAATGTGACATTACTAATTAATGCACTCGATTTTCTGGCCACCAACTGGCAAATAAGAACAATTACATATTTACTCAGCATCTTGATCCTGTGGTGTTTTTGGCACAAGTTAATGTATGTTAAGCATCAGTTTCAGTGTTTTCTTTGTGATTTCCTCCAACATCAGGGACAATTAATTTGTGTTATTTGTATGTCAAATCTGCAGATCATTGTCTTCTGTATTCAACTCTGCAGCACAAATTATGTCAACAATCATATCTGAAAATACATTTTTTTAAATAATATTTCTGTAGAGTTGCACAATAGGAATGTTAAACTACAATGTAAAATTAACATCAGGAAACAAGACAGGTAACTAAGAGTGAAAAAGACTGTGAAAACATTATTATTAAACCTCACTTCTGTCAACAGTGTGAGTCATCCTGTCAAAGAAATCCCATTGCTACCAAAACAAGAGATTAACCACAGACACCGTGAACTTCTGTTAGCTTTTTACCACTGCACAAGGGCATTTTCTTTTCCATCTGCAGTTCTCAGTGGATTTGTTTAGCAGCAGTAATGGTTTGTTTAAAATCTTCAGATGGGGTTGGTTTTTTTTCAATAGCAAGTGTAATCTTTTCCCTTTTTAAGAAAAGCCTCCAGTGAAGAAAGCATATGTGAGGAGGGGAGATTGTTTCCCTTCATCTCATTCAATTATATTTTAAAATACGTATTTTTATTGAAATGCATTGGCAGTCATCAAAAAGGCCACTCTTAAACAGTGGATACATTTACCTTTATTCTGTAAGATTTTGTCTTCATTAGGAAGAAAAGACGTGTTCTTATAATCCACTGATGTGTTTGTGTTACAGATTCCCCCATGTACCGATCTACAAAGTATATGTGTTGTTACAGCCTCCAGCTATAGAGACCTGGCTCCTTAGCTCAAGTTGTAACAGTTCATTGTTTTAGGTCTACAGGTCCCCGGTTCAGTTGCCAGTGTGTCAGCCATGAGGGCAGCTGTCATATTCTTAACTTGAGTTAACTAAATTGAGGTGAAGTCCTAGGTAAGGAGTAGGTGGGAGTCTAGTCTTTAATTTGACCGGCTCACTTGTATGAAAACTACAAATTGCCTGGGATTTTACCTCAGGTTAATACATCTTTTTTCCTAGTGAACTCACAGATTTACAGAGGTGCTGAGTACCCGCAGTCCCAACTGACTTCAGTGGGAGCTCAGAATCTCTGTAAATCAGAGTCTATAGGAACAATTCAGCACCACAGGCTCAGAAAAAATGGGACTTTACTTAGTTTAATGTCTAATGAGGAAAGTAATTGCTTAAAGTGACTACAGATTTCTTTTTAGGGGCCTGATTGGACACCCCTGTGTGGCTTTTGATGGAATTGTAGTAGCAGCTATGTTCACAGCTACAGCTAATGTCAAATCATAGCCTAACTCTAATTTTAAAAAGCAATTGAAAATTAATAATTTTAAACTGATACAGTTATGAGAAAGGTAGGTTAAATAATGTAATTATGTCTTCTAGGATTCTCCGTTTTTTTTAGATCCATGTTCTTTAACTAAAGTATGGACTGGAGAATTATTATAAATTGTTGAGTTTCATTAGCCAAAATAACATTTAAAGCAAATAAGAAATGACAGAAGGCAAAATAAAGATGATTAGGTAGGTGTTCACAGTGTCAAAAATTTAACTCAACATTGGATGTTACAATTTTCTAGAGCTAATAAATCAGTACAATTCAAGTTTTACTCATAATCTTGTTCCAAAGGGAAACTTTTATCCAAGTCCTATACTAGTCTGGGTAGGTGACTTTGGTACCAACATAGAACTGTGAATCCTTAAATATTCATCTTTATTTACTTCCAGTCAAGTGTTGGTGTAAATGGAATGATGGGACGCCTCACATCAGTTCAACCAAACTATTCTCAGTAGAATTTAGAAAGTTAATTATGGAAGAATGTCAATTCAGTTCAAAATTACCTTGCCTGGGTCATGCTTACAGCTGAGTTTTGCCACTTACACATGTGAGATTATCACACATGAAACCTAAAACAAAATATACAGGTAATAATTTTGAGAATATTCTAACTTTCTCTGGAATTGCACCAATACTGTAAACTCTTATGCCACTGTAACCAAAGGCCGGTAAAATCTTTAGCTTCCAAGCCAATCCAATGATGGTTTCTCTTTTTGTCTAAGAAGCTGCCAATTCTCTTGACCACAAAATCTGTGTAATTTCTGGCTGAACTCCTTTTTAAAAAATGTATCCCCGTGTATCTGTTTGCAGAGAAAACCACCTGAATGTTATCAGCTTCAGTAATTGGACCTAAAGACAGAACCCGGGGGAATGTCCAATATCATTACATTTTCAATAAACTACAAATTATAATTTATTTCTTTTTAAAGTGATATTATCAAGTATTAGCATAAATGCCTTCCTTAGCCATAAATGGTGCAATGAATTAAAATATTCTAGCAAATACTGTAATGCATATTTTGGCTTAAATTAGGATAGAAGATTCTGGGATAGGGACACAAAAAGGATTCTGAGATATAGGGAGTAACAAAAGAAAAACGTGGATGGTGGAGGGGTGAGTAATAGAAACAGAATGAAAATCCCTGTTCTAGAAAGTTTGACACTGAAATTCTGGGATCAAAAGGTGGGTGGGGACAGGGACTTCAGTCCCCTACCTCTGGATTCCTTAAGGCTCTATGATCTCCGTTTGTACAGTAAAAATGTTACAATATATTATTTCATCTTCCTCCCTGCTCCCCTCTTCTTTCTAATTATCCAATAAACTGTGGGTGAAAGCCTGTTTATTTTAGCACATTAAAAAATCCCATCCCATTGATTTCAAAGACACAATTCATGACTGTGGGAGGCAGGATTTTTCCTTTGATATTGTGTCATGTATACATGTTTGTATATGTGCATGTGTATCAGGAGAGACACATATACAAAAGTGTGTAGCAAGATTATGTGAAGCTCTGGTGACATCCAAAACCTTCAGATAATTAAGATTACAGAGAACCAACATCTTCAGCCACATCGAGTTTACACTTTCCAGGGAGCTGAAGCCTGTTTCCACACCCCTGGAGAGTTTTCTCCCTGTAGTTTTTTAATTATATAGGCATTATTTAAAAAAAAAAAAAAAAAAGTCAACAACCAAAAAGATTTAAACTGTCTGAGAGCTTGTCTACATACAAACTGAACCAAACTAACTAAATTAGTTTTCATTCACACATTTAGTTATTTCAGTGCAAGCCTGTGTGTGGACACTCTTATTTCAGAATGAGTGTCTTATTTCAATCTGACTTAAGTTGATATTTTATTGACTTTAGTTAAATCAAAACACAGATGTTTTCAGCTAACAATGAAAGTTGTCTAAAAAGTATGGGCCCTTTTTAAAAATAAGTAACAGCAATCTACTTTAGAGGACAGTTTATAGATTTACTGTGTCCTCACAATCCTAAATGTCCCACTGTTCTAGGAAGAAAGTTTGTCTTTCAAGTAATAATCAAAAATGTACTTTAAAAACTGAAGGGAAACTACTATAATTATTATTTACTTTACAGAACCCACAGCGTGTGCCACATGCTTTACAGAAATGTAAAGAAGTGTCCCTGTCCTCAAAACCTTAAAATCTGAGATGAGTTTTGTAAAGCTTTGTATTCAGAACATAAAATATAGAAATTATAATGTTGCAAAATACCTACATCTGCAATAAACTGAATAGTTTAAAACAATTAAGATACAGTCTTAATTACAGTATAATACTACTTCAATAAATTTCATATCTACTTATAAGACAACTAAATAAATATTAAACATGAGGGAAAAGAAAGAGTTTGGCTCAACACATTCAGTATCTGTTGACAACTGGGTGAAAAAAACAGAACCATGAAAATGAAAAGGGGGAAGAAACTCTAGGTTAAGGGAAAAAAAACTTCTTGCAGCCCTTATTAAAACAATTGTTTATATTGAAGCCTTTCAAACATACATGAATAATTATAGTAATGCGTACTCTGTCTTTGTCTCTGCATTACTGTCTTGTTTTCAGACCAGCTATTTGAACGGCATTATGTTGTATAGCTGGACTAATGTGCTGTAAAACAAAGCTATGATGTGAATTTGTCTGAAAAAGTGCTACTTCAGCCCCACAATAAAGATTATCGTTCCTATTGCAACTCTGTTTCCTTCAGAAAGGACAACAAAAAGAGAGAGAACATCTGCTTTGCTAAGAGATGACAATGACTACCGCAAAAGGCTTGTTCTGTTTTGTTGTTTCCCCCTCTACACTTGTTGATATTCTGTGCTTCTTAGCCACTTTTATCTGAGGATCCACATCTTGTGCTCTGTGTTCCCCTAAATCTCTGTGGGCGTGTCTAGACAGTTAGTATGCGGCAAGCCGGAGTGTAAATGTACAACGTTCAAGCCTGCTGTGCACTTGTGACAGATTTTTGTTACCAATCTGCCTGAGGCATCAGGTGATCAGGCTGAGGCCACAAGATCTTTAGGGAGGAGATGACGAAACACGCCAAGTTTTAAAGATTTATTAATAAAATAATAACAGCAGAGAGTGATGGGTGCTCCCCACATCACTCAGAGGAAGGAAGAAAGCGTTAGTGCCCCAAGCCCTAACCCACTTTCATACTCACACATGCTCTACCCAAGGCTGGCCAAGCCGGGGTGTAATGTAAGAAGAAGAGGGGGAAGGGTTCTGTCCTGGGCCCAGGCCAGCTGAGGTCCACTGTTGATCTCCGAATTGCTGCAGCTCTCAGGAGGGTTTTAAAGTCCAGGGTTACTTTGGGGGTGTTTCGTTCCATGACCTCTGTTCCTGGTGTTCTTTGTACCAGTCAAAACCGGCTCTCTGTGGTCTCCTCAACTTTCCCAAAACACACAGGCTAGACTTTGTTGTCCTCTTTGTTTTCCTCCGCGCTGGCCTTCACTTGTCTCGCTCGTTATGGGCTGCCTGTTCAGCTGAATCTTCATTTCTCACAGCTGGTTGGTGAATTTCGGGCCCCCCTCTTTCTTGGCAGGTAGCCGAGAGTCAGATGTGTGTTGTGGCCTTGAGCAGGCTGGAGTCAGCGTCTTATCTTTGGGCCTAGCAGGAGCATGGAATTAACCCGTTCTCTGCTTTCTTCCTTCTTCCCCCTCTGGCCTCTCGCGACCTGCAAAGGAATCTTCCATTCCACACTCACTCACACCTTTGACCCTTCCCAAAATGCCCTGCGATGCTTGCAACAGCATTAGCAATATACAATGCTGATCTGCCTTCCCCAGGGGACCCCTTGAGGAGCGGGCCGTTGGAATGTGACACACTAACTGTCCATATGGACTCTGCTAACATGCACTAAAAGTTAGCTAGTTTGCATTGACCTACTCCCATTTGTAAATCATTGCACAGCTGAGGTAGCTGCACCACTGTCATGCTGTTGGTGCAGATGCTCTATGCCGACGGAAGAGAGCTCTCCTGTCAGTATAATTACTCCACCTCCCTGAGAGGCGGTAGCTATGTCGGTGGGAGAGCTTCACCCACCAATATAGCGCTGTCCATACTGGCGCTTAGATCAGAGTAAATTACATAGCTAATGGGGTTGGCTTTTTCACACCCCTGAGCACCTTAAATGATACCGGAATAAGCGCAAGTGTGCACAAGACCTAGGGAACTTTTAGTGCACAGTAGCAGGGTCCACATGGCCAGTTAGTGCCTGGCAGGCTAGAGCACTGTAGATTTATATCCCAGCTTGCCACGTACTAACTGTTTATGTAGACAAGCCCCAAGATACTATCAGAACTCCCAAGAAAGCCAAGCAAACTCTCTGCCATTTGACCACTCTAGTCATTCTTATCTCCCTTTTGACAGTTCTAGTCTTCCCCTCAGTTTTTCTATGCCACGGCAGATTTCTCTTCCCTCCCCCACCACCCCTGCAGACTACTATATGGATTCTTTCTCATCTCTCTCAAGAGGGCACTGGTCTCTGACTGAATTCCAGCTCCCTTTGGGTCCCTGAGAACTTCTTTCTAATTTTCCTCCATTAACTGGGCCCCTCTCTCTTGGCTCCTTCTAGACTTTTTAGAACTCAGTCCAGTATTGCCAAGCCACCATTCAAAAATCATGAGGTGTGCCTCCCAAAATCATGACATTGTTTTACAAATCATGAGATTTAAAAACAAATAATAATTTGGGAGGTTTTTCTTTGTCTTCTGGTTTCTGAGCCTTTAGTGTGAACTTGGATCACTTTCAAGTTTTTTCTTCACAGCCACAAGGGCTGGGAACTTGTCCTTAAAAATAAGAAAAGTTATCTGAAATTCACATAGAATTACATGAATCTTGGAGCTGCACCTGTAAGAAAAACACCAAATATTACATGGCTCATGATTAAATTGCAAGAGCTGGCAACACTGAATTCTCACATCGCCTAGGTGTAATGGCCAGTCCTCAGCTCGTCAAGCATCTGGGTATCTAGTATATATTAATGCACTCCTAACACTATCTCCTGGAGTATTTCATCACTCAGATGCAAGAATAGAAACCCCTGTATGTCCTGCAGCAACAATAAATTAAGTGAAAGTGTTTCTTCTTTCTGCAGCAGTAAAAACACCAAACTGTTACAAGGATTGTGCTGAACCAGACCTCTTGTGCTATGTGCACTGAAAGCAATAAAGCCTGCATTTCTCATGTAAACCATAAAATAATATATTGGTGTTGCTGCAGAGTGTATACATGGCATGTTTAGACAATTCTAAGAGAGAATTCTCGTATCCTGACTAACATTCCTTGTCTCAATAAAATAGGTTTTAACATACAAGTTGTGTGGGAGCTATAGAATGGTTATTGTGTACAAACCATAGAACCACTCTGTGCCTCAGTTTACCCATCTATAAAATGAACTTGCTCATCTTTGTGAAGTACTCTGAAATCTACATATGAAACTTGCTGTATAACGTAACATGCTACTGGGTATTTTATTAGTAGAATGACTATTATTTTCTTACTGATAATGACTACTGACAACCTTGGCAAATGTTTGATCTGTATACGAGATCTGAACATAGGTTTAAGGACATCTTAAAAATAAACTTGGTGCTGAGCACTTGGGCCCTGATCCAACAGAACGCTTATATGTTTACTTAACTAGTCCATTGACTGGCAGTCAAGTATCTACAGAACAAAAACAACAATCAGAACTGACACCCTCATTGGCTACTTCAGGCTTTGTCTAAATGAGAAAGTTGAACTGGTTTAATGTAAATCAGTTTTTGCAAACGCCTACATAGACATTCTTATTGCAGCTTGGATTATTTTTGGTTTCCCTTAAACCAATTCCTAATAAACTTAAGCTAAACCAAAATAAGTGTATCCAAACAGGGAATTGCATTGGTTTAACTAAATCAGTTTTTAAATCACACCTTTAGTTATGTCAGCACAACTTTCTTATACAGACAAGCAGGGCCAGCTCTAGGATTTTTGCCGCCCCAAGCAAAAAAAAATTTGGCCGCCCCCCCCCTTTTTTTGGTGCCCCCCTACCCCCGGCCCTGCCCCAACTCCACCCCTTCCCCAAATCCCCAGCCCCGCCTCCTCCCCCAGGTGTGCCGCATTCCCCCCACATTGCTTCCTGTGGGCCCCCCTGCGACCTCCCACCCTAGCTTACCTCCACTCCATCTGCTCCTCTGGGCGCGCCACCGCTCCGCTTCTCCCCCCTCCCTGTCAGGTGAGGGAGGGGGGAGAAGCGGAGCAGCGGCGTGTTCAGGGGAGCAGGCAGAGCAGAGGTGAGCTAGGGTGGGGGGCGCAGGAAGTAACAGGGGGTAGAGGAACCGCTTCCTGCTCCAGCTCACCTCCACTCCAGCACCGCTGCCTCCCCCAAGTGCCCGCCGCTCGTCTTTTCCTCCCTCCCTCCCTCCCTCCCTCCCAGCCTTGCTGTGCAAAACAGCTGTTTTGCGCCCGGCAAGCCTGGGAGGGAGGGGGGAGAAGCGGAGCGGCGGCAGCGTGCTCAGGGGAGCAGGCAGAGGCGAGCTGGGGCAGCGAGCTGGGGCAGCGGGGGCACTTTTCCCACATGTCTCGGAGTCGGCGCCTATGATGGCTGGTGCCAGAATGCCGCCCCAAGAAATGTGCCGCTCCAAGCACCTGCTTGTTTTGCTGCTGCCTGGAATCAGCCCTGCAGACATGGCCGTGGTTGAGGGGCAAAGTACTGAATGGGAATGAAGAATATGCTCTCGGCCAGAGAGATTATCTGTTCCCACTAGATCACATTTGTAGAGATGAGTGGGAAGGCTTAGACACTGGTTTCTTGTGTTGTACCTGTGCTCTGAATAAATGCAGGGCTTCAGTCTCTAGGGCTATTAATGTGACCTCTTTCAAGTGCCCAAAATTCACATTAAGAAACTGATTAAAAATTGGCCTGGAAATCACTGTGTTCTCTGTTTTGCAAACCCAACACTCAAATTGCTGGATAGGAAACACATTTCTTCTATGTAAGTCATTTGCCCAAGTGGGTACAATACGCTGTGTGCTTCACTACTATCCTATTAATCAAAGAGATCTGATCTCAGCTTTACAAGGTGATGACTCCAATGTCAGGGCAGCATCCATCACTTAAAAACACTTATAAATCTGGATTACCAGCGACTGAATTCTATTGATAAATCTTGTTGGTAAAGAAAAGATGGTGTTTAGCTTTAAAATGTCAATGTTGAGAGGTTAAGAAGTCCTGGGTTTTGCTGCTGCTATAGGATTGCTATGTTTCCATTTTTTTTTTTTTTATGGTGAGACATCTTAAAACTTCTGTCCTATCTGGTCTAAGTTGTGCCCACTATGCCATATCATCAGATACTAGAGAGGTGGTGCACCCTTAGAAAAAGGGTCATGGAAGCTGAAAAACACCCTGCATGTTCTTTGATGCTGGGCCACATATAGAATCATGCAACACCTCTGTATATCCACTGAACTTTCAAGAGTGTAAATAGGAACATAGGGCCTGATCGTGAAACCCTGATGGAGGTTTCTTTTAAGTAAGGATTTTGGGATCCGGCCCATAATTTGGCTCGTTATTTCTCTTCCCTATGACAGCAGAAGTCCCTGTTAGGGACCCCTCTTTCCCACTCCCCCTTTTATGTCCTGTTCCAGTAATAGTTGACGATCCTTCAAAAACAAAGCTCACATTTGTAAATATAAATGGGTATTTGTCTGTTACATCTTTCTGGCAGGATAGGGCACTTGATATGATTTTATGGTTGTTCACTCTGCATCATGATGACATTTTGAAAATGACATCAAGTTACTGCTTTCAGAAAGAGTAAAGGTTTAATTTGTTGTCTAGAAGAGGTAATGAGGTAGAGTGATGTAACTGTCCCCTAATTGGAAGGTTTACTGTAGATATATACTATGTATACAAGAAATTATGTACTCCTCTGGAATTTTACTTTACTGACATAACCTGTTGAAACGTTTGTTTGGCTGCTTTATACGTTACTGAATTTTCTTTCTATATTTCAAAGTTTTAGAATAAGGATACATTATTATCTGGGGGTTATTTGGCTGATAGAGATGGGTAGGTTCTCCATGACAGAAATATTTCTCTAAACTGGATAAGAATAATGGACATTTATAGCATGAGGAAAGTGGCAAGCTTAAGGTCCAGATGTCCAAAAGAGTGGGCTCAATTTATAAAAAGAGTTAAGTATCTAACTGACACTTTAGGGGCCAACTCCCAGAATTAGGCCCAACTGAGATTCACAAAACCCCTGCTCAGCAGCCACTGAATCCTGTAAGTGCCTAAATGCACTTGACACTTAGATTTTTGCAGTAAAAGTTTTCTAGGCACCTATGTTTTTGGCTTCTGAGTATACACACTGTAGCCTCGTGCGAGGCATCTGGACAGCTAAACCATGGAGTGATGAACAAGCTGGGGAAAGATGGGCATTCCTCCACCTAACTTGCCTGCGGGGCCCAATCCAGTAAGCATGTCCAGGGCTTGCTACACATCCCTCGCCTTGGAAAACTTGCATTGGTTAGTTTAGGTGGCGTTCTGTCCAGCATGCTGGCTTTTCTCACTCCCCTTCTGAGGTGCCCATCTCTCCCCATCTGTGAACCCAGGCTTTGTGAACCCAGTGATTTTTTAGGTGCCTAAAAGTTAGGTGTGCTGATGCTGAGCATTGCCACACCTAAGTTTCTTTGTGAATCTGGCCTAGCTTCTCCCATTTAGGCACCTAAATAAGTGACTGATCAATTCTGAAAATTTAGTGTCCATTTAGGCATCTAAATGTGAAGTGGGTAGATTTGTAGAAGTGCTCACACTCAACAGCTTTCATTGCCCTCAGTGGGCTCTCCTGAGTTTTGCTGCTGCAGTACTGCCACCTAAATGAGAACACTTTTGAAAATCTGACCAGTTTAGGTGTCTACATTGAGCTCTTCTGAAAATGCAGCCTCAGACGTGGGTGCTGAGCACTTTTGAAAATCTGGCCCTATGTGTATATGGAAGAGCTTGCTGAACTTGTTAAAGGCATAAAGATGTTAGTAAGGCCTTGTCTCCACTACAGAGTTTTGTCGACCAAAGACAAGTCGATGATCAAAAGTGCAATAATATCGCTATTGCATGTTCACACTACACTCTCTTTGTCGGCAGAGCGCGTCCACATTTGGTGTTGTAGCATTGACAGTAAGAGCAGTGCACTGTGGGTAGTTATCCCACTGTGCTAGTCACCACCTTCTGCCGCTAGGAGTTCTGGGAAGGCAGAGTGGATGGCAGCGCATCTTGGGTGTGGGCTCAATGTCCCATGATGCATGGTTTTCTATCCCAGCATTCTGTTGGCTTCTGACTGTGTTTTGTGGCGTTTTTCAATGGCCCCTGTTTCCTGTGTGCCCGCCATCTCTGTCTGAAAGGATGGATCCTGCACTGCTCTCTACTGTTATGGTAACTGTCGTTAACACTTCATGGATGGTCACACAATATAATGAGCTTGCTATCTGAACAAGAATCAGAGTTGCTTGACCTGCTGTGTACCATGGAAAGAAACAACACCAGATTACTTTTGCATTCATGGAGCAGCTGAACGTGGTGGACCATTTTGGGCTCAGAAAACAAGCACTGAGTGATTTGATCGCATTATTATGCAGGTCTGGGATGATGAGCAGTGGCCACAAAATTTTTGGATGCAGAAAGCTACATACCTGGAACTGTGTGCTCGCCCCAGCCCTGAGACACAAGGACACCAAAATGAGAGCAGCCCTCTCGATGGAGAAGCTTGTGGCAATCACTGTGTGGAAGCTGGTGACTCCAGACTGCTACTGGTCAGTTGCGAATCAGTTTGGAGTTCGGAAGTAGACTGTCGGGGCAGCTTTAATGCAAGTGTGCAGGGTCATTAATTGCATCCCGCTCCCAAGGATCATGATTCTTGGCAATGTGCATGAAGTACTGGATGGCTTTGCAGAAATGGGATTCCCTAATGGCATATTCCAGTTTTGGCCCCGGACCATCTTGCAATGGAGTGCATCAGTAGAAAGGGGTACTTCTCCATGGTATTGCAGGCGCTTGTAGATCACCGTGGGTTTCACTGATATCAGCGCGGGGTGGTCCGAGAAGGTGCATGATGCACAAATCTTCAGGAACACTGGCCTGTACAGAAAGCTGAAAGTTCTTTTCAGACTAGAAGATTACAGTGGGGGATGTTGAAATGCTCATAGTGATCCCCAGAGACCCAGCGTACCCCTTACTCCCATGGCGCATGAAGCCTAAATGGGAAACCTGGACATCGGCAAAAAGCACTTCAACGATAGGCTGAGTAGGTGCAAAATGACTGCAGAATGTGCGTTTGGCAGATTAAAAGCATGCTGGAGATGCCGTTATGGCAGGTTAGATCTTAGTGAGGAAAACATTCATAGCTGCCTGCTGCACGCTCCATAATCTTTGTGAGGCTAAGGGCGAAAAGTTTGCCCAGAGTGGAATGCTAAGGCAGATCACCTGGCTGCTGATTTTGAACAGCCGGATACCAGGGCAATTAGAGGGGTACAACAGGGAACAATTTGAATCAGGGAGGCTTTGAGGCAACATTTTGAGAATGAGTACCAATAATGTATGTTTCTATACAGCAATCTGCCATCTTCATTAATTTGAGTTTTGTTTGTTTCCCTAACGTGTGATGATTACTGACCAGGATTTTCAGTAAGCAAATGATTAAACTGCATGTATATGTTTTATTACCAGCTGCTATCACAATTTGTAGGACACAAATAAAAATTCACTATCTTTCAGAGACTTCGTTTTTATTAAACACCAATTAACACACACACACACAAAGATGTGGTGGGAAGGGAGGTACCAGTGAAGGGAAGGGTCTTCAAGCTGTGCGTAAATCCAGCTACCATTTTGGAAGCTATCTGAAGGGATGGAGTGAACGGAAAACTGAGAAGTTCTGGAAAGTTGAAAGGAATGTGTAGGAGGAGTTTGGGGAGGGCATGGAAAACAGTTCTGTATGGGCTGCACAGGAAGGTGAGCACGCATCTGTTCTGACTGTAGCATGATTAGGGACTATAGCATCTCTGTTTGCTCCTCCATTACTTCTATCATCTGCTCAGTGGCCTTTTGAACAATCTCCTGATTTTCTTTTCTGTTTCACCTTTCCATTTCTCTCCACTCCCTGTGTTCTCTTTTTTTCTTCCTCAAAGGGTTGCAGCACCTCCCGGAACATGTCCCCCTTGCTCTGCCTTGGTCGCTTAATTATCTGGCGGAGACGCTCCACCAGTGTGTAGGGGGTTCCCCTGAAGGCCATGTATTTAGAACCACAAGAAACAATACACAGAAGCATGATTGTTTGTTCACGCACAGCATCAAATCATTACAGTAAAAAATACACCTCTTGTAACATACCAAGCACTTTCTCACTGACTCTCGGCAAGCACACATCTTGGCTAACACCCTAAACCTGGTGAGTTCTGCCTTGCTGGGTGGGGATTGTTGAAGCTGGGGTAAAAAGTGATTGGGGTGATTCAACGGTAGTGGTGCAGGTGCCTAGAGACAATATTGTAAATTCTGCACCATTTTCCGCAGGCAGGGGTCATTGAAGCAGATATCTCACTCCTGAGGGTAAGCAAGGGTGCATCTACTGCATGCTTGCGGTTTCAGACCCAGTCCTTATGCTGCTCATCTGTGTGCCACTTTGGTCCCTGCATAAGTGATTGCCGAGTGGCGCGGAAAAGTTTCCTACAATGGGGGAAGGAACAAAGCAGCTTCGGCATAGGATTAGCAAGTACCTCCAGGAAAGATTCCTAGAGATCTCTCTGGAGGATTCCTGTTTAATCTTACTGTGCATCAATACACTGTTCCGTCGCACAACTTAGCTTTACAGGGGAATTTGGAGCACACTCGAACGCAACTTGTCTTCCACATTTCTATTCCTTCATCCAGTCTTACAGTATACAAAACAAAGAACAGCTGTATGTCATATAACCAAGCAGAATCAATACAAAAAGATCACTTACCAGCATCTCCTCTCCTGCTTCTTGCTCACTGGAGAGGGACTGCTGGGACTGGCTGGACACCTCTGGAGTGGCGAAAAGTTCCTGCCTCGCTGCCCCATCGGGCAACCCTGCCGTGGGCACCTTATTGTCCTCCAACTCCAACTCCACCTGCTTGTCCATGACTTCGACTTGTGGGTTAGGACCACTTTCCGCCATCTCCAGCTCCACTGAGGTATCCAAAGGGCTCTTGGTGGTGGAAGTGGTGTTGCTGCCGAGGACAGTGTCCACCTCCTTATAGAAGTGGCTGGTCTTCAGCGCAGCACTGGAGCAACGGTTCGCCTCCCTTGCCTTCTGGGATGCTTGTCTCAGCTCCTTTATCTTCGCTCTGTACTACAGGCGCCAACTCCAAGGGTACTCCAGGGTTGGAGCATCCATTGAAAAAAATAGTGGGTGCTCAGCACCCACCAGCTACAGCTGATCAGCGGCCACTGCTGAACAGCTGTTTGGCGGCTCAGGGAGAGTGTAGAGCAGTGAGTGGGCAGAGGCCTTGGGGAAGTGGGGCAGGAAGAGGCAGAGCAAGGCAGGGCCTTGGGGAAGGGGTGGAGTAGGGGAAAGGCCGCAGGGTGAAGTAGTGTTGGAGCACCCCTGGGGAAAACTAAAAGTCGGCACCTATGCTCTGTACAGCACCCTGTCCCGGTGATAGCCCTTTTCACACAAGCTATGAGAAATCTGCCCGTAGTAGTAGGTATCGAAATTCCTACAGCTGGTGCACAGCTGGGACTGGACAGCCTCCTTTTCCCCATATACTCAGCAGACCCAGCAACTTAGTTATGCTCCAAGTGGGAGAGCGTTTGCTATGTGGAGGCACCATGATCAGCTGGGAAGATGCGTTGTGAGCTCTCCATACCAAGCAAACAAAGTGGAATTTCAAAAATTCCCAGGGCCTTTAAAGAGGGACAGATGGATGCTTGTGACGGAGTCCCAGGGGAGCCACACTGAGGTTACTCAATTAGGGCAAACCCCAAAGCTAGCGGATATTCCGATACTTAGACTTAGAAAGCCAGCATAAAACAACTTCTTCAATATCTTATTGGTTGCACAGAAGCCAATAAACAGTTCCCTTATAGTAACCCAGCCTTGGGCTTCCACCCAAACACCCAAGTCAAATATGAAAGTTCTACCAATCCCAAAGGGTCGGACATATCACCTCACAAGTTAATGAATATTTCAGATCTTACCTAAATACACACTTACAGACAATCCTTATTAACTAAACTAAAATTTATTAAAAAAGAGAGAGTATTGGTTAAAAGATCAGTATACATTACAGATATGAGTACAATTCTGAGATCAGTTTCATAGTAGAGATGGTGAGCTTTGGAGTTACAAAAAGTTCTTAGAATTAGTCCATAGATTCAGTCCAATGTTCATACGCAGGGTGATTGAGGTGGGACTGGAGATCTCAGTCTTCCGACTTAAGCTTCTCTTGCATAAAGCATCAAGCAGATCTGAGATAAAAAGGATCAGGACCCAATGGTTTTTTATACAGTTCCAGGCCTTCTCTTGACAGCTCGGAGTCCTTAGGTGAACAATAGGCAATCATCAAGACTTTGAAATAGACCCATTTCCAAAGCATCACCAGTAATTAGCTACATGGATTAACATAAGACACCATTCGTAGGTGATTTGCTATACATTCAAGGAGAGATCAATACAGTGATATCACTATGTTTACAGTTCATTTAAATGTTAAGATCTTCTTTTGATCTCTGAATTAACAGAATATAGCATAGGCAGAAACCGTTTGGTTACACTATTAACCTCTAACAATATATATGTAAACACACAAAACCACAAACATTAGCTACCAGTATGTCCCTAAAGGTTGAATTTGGTCATTTATCCTGCAGGATGTTTAACTAGCATTCCCAGGTGGCTGGTTTTTGACTGGCATGCGCAGTCAAAAAGGGACCCTGGTAGCTCCAGTCAGCACTGCTGACCGTGTCGTTAAAAGTCCAGTTGGTGGGGCTGGCAGGCTTCCTACCTGGCTTCGCGCAGCTCTCTGGAAGCGGTGACATGTCCCTCGGCTCCTAGGTGAAGGTGCACCCAGGGGGCTCCATGCGCTGCCCCTGCCTCGAGTTCCAGCTCTACAACTCCCATTGGCCGGGAACTGCAACCAATGGGAGCAGTGGGGGCAGTGCCTGTAAGCAGAGGCAGCGCTCAGAGCCGCCTGGCTGCACCTCTTTCTAGGAGCTGAGAGACATGTTGCCGCTTCTGGGGAGCGCCCCCAAGGCAAGCGCCGGCCAGAGCCTGCATCCCGTGCCCTCTTCCACACCCAACTCTCTGCCCTAGCCTGGAGCCCGGTGAACCCCTCATTTATGGACCCACCCCAGAGCCCATACCCCCAGCCCAGAGCCAATACCTCCTCCCACACCCCAATCTCCTGTCTCAGCCCAGAGTCGCCTCCCACACTCTGAATCCCTCAGCTCCACGTCCCAGCCCGGAGCCCACTCCTGCACCCCAAACTCATTTCTGGTCCCACCCTGGAGCGCGCACCCCTCGGGTGGAGCCCTCACTCCCTCCCACACCCCAACTCCCTGCCCTAGCTTGGTGAAAATGAGTGAGTGAGTGTGGGTGGGGGAGAGCGAGTGACAGAGGGAGGGGGGATGGAGTGAGCAGGGCCTCACAGAAGGGGCGGGGCAGGGGGCGGGGCCAGGGTGTTTGGTTTTGTGCAATTGGAAAGTTTGCAACCCTATGCTTAACCTTTCTGGCCATGTGTCACACCTGGCTGCAGGGGAATTTGAACTACTAACCAGGGTGGTCAGGATGGGCATTGTGGGATGCCTCCTGGAGGCCATTTATGGCAACAAAACCAAGCACGGTATCTACACTGACACTTCGTCGATAAATCTTTGCCATAAATAGCCCTATGTTGCTCATTGAGGTGATTTTATTTTGTTGCCAAAACAGGAGAGTTTTGTTGCCAAAAGTTGCATTGTAGTGTGTTCACCGTCACTGTTTTGTTGAGAAAAGCTGCCTTTTGTTGACAAAACTCTGTAGTGTAGACAATGCCTTAGAGATTACTTTCTCCCCTTTGCTTTGTCTGAGTTACTGTGCTAACATTCTGGCTGTACCAGTTTCTGCATTCATTGCTTTAATGCACTGCTCTGCTCATTTTCTATGTTTAAAATATTTAAGTAACAATTGTTTAAGAAATAAACAAATGTGTAGGGACAAAACTATAATGTGCATCCAGTAGTAAGTTGAATTGGTAAGTCATAGTCCTTGTCTACACTTCTGAGACTTTGCCACTATAGCTATACCATCAACCCCCTCTAGTGGAGAGTTCTCTTGCTGGTACTGTATAGTTTATGCCGTTCCTTGAACAAAATAAGCAATACCCGCCCAAAAGTTCTTTTGTACTGCTATAACTGCATCTGTGCTCTGGCTTTCTGCCAAAATAAAAATGTCAAAGAAGAACAACCCCTAACTGACGTTATACTGTCACAGGTTTTAGTGTAGACCTAGCTGTACATACTTTCATAAAATACCCCTACTGTGTTTCCTATCGGCTTTGGATAGAATTCAACCTGCTTTATGTAGATCAAAATACCCGTGAAAGACTTTGACCTGGCAAATAGATGGCAAAAGTGTCAGAAATAGGTCATTTTTGTTTGGTGCCTCAGCTGAGCCCAGGAGGGACTATGAAACTCAGTGGGGACTGCATAGGTGCTGGAAGTAGGGATCCTGGGGGTAGGGCAGCACCACCTGATTTGAAGTGGTTTCCATGATTTACAGGGTTTACAGTTTTGTTTAATGGCTTCCAGCACCTAAGGGGGATTATGAAGAGGAGAAAATGGGTGGAAGGTAGAGAAGAACAGAGCAGGAAAAACTGGGAGAGGGGAGAGAAAGGTAAGTGAGAGAGAGGAGTGAATGGCAGGAAGAATGAATGAAACACCAATTTAAAAACAGAGGAAAGAGAACACTGTAAAGTAAAAAGGAAGAAAATATAAATAAGGGGGAAGTGAAGGAGGGAAAGAACGAACTTGGCAAGGAAAGGAGAGAGGGCAGCCCTGATTCTGATCTTACTTGCATCAGTTTTACACCAGGGTAAGGGCTTGTTTACAACTGGAGTTACTCAGGCCTAACTGTACTCAGGAATATCTGGAGTTATTCAGGAGTAGCGATTGCCCTTTAAATTCACACCCCACCATTCCCACTTCACTTGCAGCTGCAGACAAGCTCTACTGCCTCCCCTGAGCTCGGTGGAGTTCCTCGCTTTACCCCCCTGGGCTGGCGAAGAGAGGAGGCGGCCCGGGGAAGGAAAAGGGGGCAAGCTGGAGCAGGAGTGCGAGCAATGGCAGGAGTTAATGGCAGGGAAGAGGCAAAGAGGACGGAACGGTAGGTTGAGGTAAAAGCCGAGGAGGGCGCGTGTGTGCAGGCGGGACTCGGGAGCTGAAGGGAGAGGCGCGAGTGAGCAGGGCGGGGTGGAGCCCGCTGCGGCCCCAGCAGACCGGAGTGCTGCTTGCGCACAGAGCTCTCGCTCGGACTCGGCAGCGGCGTTTCGCTTCTCACCTCTCTCGCCCGGGCTTTGCAGCCAGCCAGAAACTGCTGCCACAGCAGAGCCTCGGCGAGCGGCCGGGAGACGTCCCCGCGGAGAGAGCCCAGAGTCCCCGCAGAGGCGGGGTGCGGGGAGCCCCGGAGTCCAGCCAGGATGCGAGAGGAGTAGAGGGGGGCCGGGCCAGAGCAGCCCAGAAGGACGGTGCAGGTGCAGCCGGTGGCTGCGGTGCTTGTTCCCGGAGGAGGGGGCAGCAGCAAGCTGATTTCCCCCCCCGCATACACGCACGCACCCCGTGTGGCCAGAGGATGGGAGCCAAGTTGGAGCTGCGGCTTCTCCTTGCCAGGAGCCGGCTGCTGGGCTGAAGCCGCGGTCTGCGGGGCTCATGCTCGTGTGCATGTAGGTGAAGGGGCGCTGCCCCCGCCCGCCTTTCCCCGCCCTCCCGAGCCTGAACTCCTGCCGGCTCGCCCCAGCCGGGGAAAGTTGGGACGACGAGGGAGGGCTGCTCGGGAGGGGAGAGCGGGGCGCTTGGCGGAGTGCAATGCCAGGCGGAGAAGGGGAGGGCTGGCTCTGAACTCCCAGGCACTGAGGCAGAGAGGTGGCTGCTGCTCCCGGGGCTGGAGAGGGGCTTAGCAAAGGTAGGTTGGGCTGGGATAGTCTGATGCTCGTCAGCCCCCACTGTCTGCCTTCCATGGGAAAGTTTGAGCAGCCCCCTAGGAGGGGAGGGTGAATGCAGAACAGTTGTCTTGCAATTGTTTATCTCCTGCTCCATCTCTTCTCGGTTTCCTAGACACAGAGGTGGCTTTCTGCTATTCATTGACTTAGACATTATCTTGCCTTCCACAATAGCTACAGGAACCCCCAGAAACCAGGGTGTGTGTGTGTGGGGGATCAATTCTTCTTCTTTTTTAACC
The DNA here is from genome assembly GCF_013100865.1 of Trachemys scripta elegans. Taxonomy (NCBI): domain Eukaryota; kingdom Metazoa; phylum Chordata; order Testudines; family Emydidae; genus Trachemys; species Trachemys scripta. Next base: position 100,263,393 of record NC_048299.1, read on the forward strand.
TTCCGGGTCAATAAGAAACTGTATAGAAAGCAGACAGCAAAGTGCGATGTATGATATGCCTGCCCTGGTCCGTTTCTTCAGCCAGAACTGCGTGTGAGATAGGCTAAGAGGTACATTTATTCTAGGGCTATTCATATTCTGGAAATGTGGTGGTGGTGATGGTGGGTTTTTTTTTTCCAAAGGGTTTTGTGCAAAGGTAGCTCAAATGTTAATTTATACAGAAAGTTGGAAGACAATTGTAAAGGCTATTTATGTTTACCCAGTGTCTCACATTTTTTGTCCACCACATACAATTTTAATATGATATTTTTAATCAATGGCTGGGGTAGTTATGCTCTGTTAAACTCTGCTAAACATTAAGTTTAAATAAATCTCTGCTATGGAGACCTAAACTATTTTGCTTTGCTGTTGTAAAGCAGAGGAAGAAACAGGCAGCATATGCATACTGCAGGAAATTGCAGAGAGATCTATTTGGGCTCTGCTGGCTTTAATAACATGCTTGTACTTACTTTTTTTTTTAAATCATGCTCACTAGCAGTTATTTTAAAACAACTCTTATCAGATTGAATAAAAGATTAATGAAAATCATCATGCATGAAGTCAGGAAATGGAAGTGAATGGTTGATGTTTGTTCTGGAGTCTGCTGTGATCTAAGGAGCTTCATTTGATTCTAGGTACATCCACTTTACAGCAGTCTTTTTGTTTAAAAACTGATTTATGCCAGCTCTTATTAGTTATACCTCACCAAGTTTGTACTGCATTTTTAAGGATGTAAGAAGACAGGTCCCTGTCCCAAAGAACTTGCAATCTATAAAACAACATACAGGCAAAGTGTGGGGAGGAGGGATGCAGCACAAGAACTTTGTTTGTCTTTTGTATAAATTATCAAAGTTGCATGTTGTTTGAGATGTGGCATTGGTACAAATACACGGTGAAAAACGTGTGAGCTGAAGTATTTCTAATTGTTCTCTTCCTAGGGACTGTGGATTTACGTAGTGATTCCCTCTGATGTGAATGCAGCATCTCTTGTCCCTCTGGGATGCCGTAGGTGATGCCCAGCTCTACTGCAATGGCAATTGGCGCTCTCTCTAGTTCTCTTCTTGTAACCTGCTGTCTCATGGTTGCTCTCTGTAGCTCCACCATACCTGTGCAAAAACTGGCCAAGGCTCCAGACAAACAGGAGATAAAAACAAGTCAGGAAAAGAGGGATCATACATCAACCAGGCCGGACAGTCAGAGTCAGACAGGCCCAGGGAAAATGAATGAACTTGGAAGGAATGGGCGGGAAGAGGGCACCAGAGATTGGAAGAGCAAAGGAAACAGAAATTATTCAAACAAAGAATCTTGGACTAGGCAAAAACAGGTTTGGAATAGTCAAGGAACAAGCAGTAAATCTGGGAACGTTCAAGCACAGGAGCAAAGGGATGGTGTTCCAGAGGAACCTCAGGCGGCTGAAGAATCATCCCTCCCAGAAGTTGTTGCTAGTACTACTCCTGAGCCTCCGGAGGAGTATGCCTATCCAGATTATCGTGGGAAAGGCTGTGTGGATGAGAGTGGCTTCGTTTATGCTATTGGGGAGAAGTTTACTCCAGGTCCCTCTGCTTGCCCCTGCCTTTGCACTGATGAGGGACCTCTATGCATTCAACCTGAGTGCCCAAGACTCCATCCACGGTGTATTCATGTAGACACCAGTCAGTGCTGCCCACAGTGCAAAGAGAGGAAGAACTACTGTGAGTTCAGAGGAAAGACCTACCAGACACTAGAAGAATTCATGGTAAGGGCTTTTTTTATTTAAAAAAAAAAAGGGGGGGGTGAGGGTTGTTCTGTGATCTTATGTTCTTGAAATGGTTTCTTAGAGAGGGATTTTTTTCTTTCTTGTTAATATTGCACCTGCGGCAATGTATAATTTTCCCTTTAAACACGACCTTTCCAGTTCAGTGAAACCATAGCATTTTAAAAATGAGGGAGCTGATCTTTATTAATTCCTTTTGTATTTATAGTGTAAAAAAAATCACAATGAAGCCATTCAGTATTAATATGTATGTGCCCTGAGAGTTTCCACAGGATTTCCATGGCATTTTCAGCATTACATTTACTGTTCCCTTATTTTACAATGTTAACCATAAAACTTATCCTTTGTGAAACCTATTTGCCATTTGGGGCTGATTTCCATTGTTAATAGCCAGTTAATGACAGTAGTGCATCCTTTAATCCATCTCTTTTTATTTTATTTATTTATTTATTTATTTGTCTGTTCAAACTGGGATGTCACAGTTGCATAATAATTTTCTGTGGGTATGATTATGGACCTTGGTGTAATCAGAGTATGGGTCAGAGGACAGATTATGGCAGTGTTTAAATAGTCAATTTTTCTATCTAGTGGAATACTTTTATAGTGAAGCTTTTTTTTATTTTTAAACAGGAAACTTCACAATGGTGGAGGTTCATTATCATTGCAAATGCATCTTGTGTATTGAAACAGTGTTGGACTTATGGCCTGATTGTATAGTTACTTCCCCCCGCCCCTTATAAATTGATTTTCATTATAGCTGAGTTCTGTAAACAGGTACTGTTGTGCATGCACATTTGGGAGTGTGCATTTGCTAGATGAGGGCCTGAGCCAAAACCCAGATCTGAATGCTCCTGAACTTTTGGGAGTTGAGGATAATAAAGGGAATTAGAAATCCAGCCCAAAATTTTGCAGTTTATGCCTGTCTCTTATATATAGTTGAGAGAGAAAATTAATATTTATGAAGGTTATAAATACACTGCTTGTCTCTTCTTTGGTGTCATCTGTGGTATTTGTGTAATCTTAGGAACTTATTTTTCTTTTGAATGCCTTTCCATATTTTTTCACCTTCTAAAAAAGTCAGAATGATTCTGATTTATTCTCTGAAAAGAGCACTTTCTCCCTGCTATCTCTAGATGGCTATGCTCAGAACACTAGCACCGATCAAGGCATATGCCAGCAAACAGTAGGCTCATCTCCTCTCCTCCCTCCCCAAGGTCTTGAGTCTTGATACAGCAATTTATTCCTTTAAAAAGTGAAGAAATAATTTAAAATGTGGGTGGTTGGTGTGCCCTTTTATGGCCAGGTTCTGAAATCCTTACCGTTTCAGCACAGTACATTCAGAAGCAATGTCAAAATAATGTGCTTCCCTGCATATGTTGTCTCCAGGTTTCAACAGCTTAGTGTTAGAATTTTAATGTGTTCTTCATCCACAGCTTTCCAACCCCATCTATGTCTTCATTTAATGTAAGAATCTTGCATTACGGACTGTAGAGTAGCCTTAAAATGCAGTTAGGTTACTTCATTAAGTTCTGCGTGTGGTGAAAGAATAAAACCCATGGGCTCACTGCTGTCACACAACAATCATGCCTGATAGTTTTGGAAGTGTAATACTGGACAGTGCCCTTAGATCTTTTTCAGAACTATATTTCTTCTGTGTTTTCAGCTTTGTTTTACCCCATTCTGACTCTGGCAGTTCTAATGAAACCTTCCCATAATACAGTGCCATTTTTTTCAATTATTCGTGCACTCTGTTAGGATGAGTAGGGATATGCGTGTGTTCAGGGTGGCTAAGGAAAATCACTAAAGCTATACAGCACTTTAATTGCAGCCTATATGTTTTATCATACTGACACTGCATAGCTGAGCCTCCACTCAGCCTATAATATCATAGGTGCAAAACAGTAGCCACAGTTATTTTCATATACCATTGCAATTGATTAAGATTGAAGGGAAGTAACTTACATGTGCAATCAGATCACCACTAAATGCATGCACAATTGCAGATGGAAATAACTGCACTCAGTATTGGAATCCATTTTTATAACTGTAGTCACAACTGTCTTGTGGATGTTAAGTACAGCACTTTCTACCATTTGATTTAGATCAAGGAAGTATTTGTAAACAGGTAAGTCTATTCTCTCTGTATGCATATGTTCCATTAATGGAAATGAGTCACATATTCTGATGAAGAAAAACATATTGATTACATGAATTATGTGTATACATAAAAATGTGTATGCAGATTCACGTATGTGCATACACAAGTGTGTGTGTGTGTGTCTCTTTCTCTCTCTCTCTCTCTCTCTGTGCATCTATATATTGTATATAAATGGAGTTTACCATAAGTTTTTTTTTTTTATTTAAAAAGAAAATCGAGGGGGTGGGGGGGGAAAACCCTCTCCCCGAGCCGTGGTAAAATCTGCTCCTGTGAAACTAGGAGTGGAGGGAGGTACATCAATCTCTGCATACAGACTTTGCTTATATTTGTGTGTGTGGTAGTATCTGTTATATACTAGTGTTAGGAAGGAAAATAAATTTTATTGCAAACCAAAACTGGAAAAAACAAAACCCCAAAACTCAGAAGCCTAATAAAGATGTCATCATCTACCACTTGCAGTGTAGCTTTTTGTGGAGCCATGCTGCAGTATGACTAGTGACTAGCTTATAGACAGGGCCAGCTCCAGGGTTTTGGCCGCCCCAAGCAGCAAACAAAAAACAAACAAAAAAGCCGCGATCGGGATCGCGATCTGCGGCGGCAATTCGGTGGGAGGTCCTTTGCTCCAAGCAGGCGTGAGGGACCGTCCGCCGAATTGCCGCCGAACTGCTGGACATGTCGCCCCTCTCAGAAGTGGCCGCCCCAAGCTCCTGCTTGGTAAGCTGGTGCCTGGAGCCGGCCCTGCTTATAGAAAACTTTTAATGGGATTGGGAGCAAAAGTACCTTACAAAAGCACATAGTCTCCCAACTGTGAATAAAATGGAAATCCTCAATGAAGATAGAATCATATTGGCATCTCTCTTTATTATTTGCATTCAAATTTTAAAGAAGCATTCCTGTGATCATTACTGGGCTTTATTACTTAGAGGCAAATTGGATACTTTGCAGTTACAGATTTTGCTTTGTTTATCACAACTTGTGTCCTGTCAAAGAACTTAATTTATGAACAACTCACTTGAAATTCTTGAAGACAACAAATCCAGATGGATTTCAAAGCATTTGTGGTGCTTTGAAGGCACAGAGAAATATAAAGAAGACTGATATATTAATGCTTGTCAGCCTAACCGTGTTCATGATCTCTTGGGGAGTATAACTGGAATGAAAATGTTACTAGAAATATCAACCCAAGAGTAAATGGATATAGTTTTATGGATTTTATTTATTTATTTATTTTACTTTGAATTTTCAGAGATGTAAGGAATGAAATATAGTCTTCTGGATTTTTTTTTTCTTTGAGTTATTTAATCCCTGTCTTGGTTAAAGTACAAATAGAGAACTTCCACTTTCTGTAAGCCAGGTGGGTTTTTTCCCCAAAGGCCAGAAAAAAAATTGCCTAAAACAAAGTATTTTGGTATGCATGCTGGGCCAGATCCTCAACTTGTGTTAATTGACATAGCTCCACTGACTTCAACTAAGCTATGACATTAAAGAGCTGTGGATCTGGCTTGCTGCCTGTATTATGCTAGAATTTTTCTTGCTCTTCTATTGGGGAACCCTTAACCTATCCACTTGTTTGCATACATATGTATGCAAACTTTTCTACTACATCTGTAGCTCCACAGAAAAACATTTATACACTTGTTCATAATCTTCCTTTAAACCCTCAAGAAGACAACTTCTTGCGATTTCCTATAGGTTTTATTAGGTCAGATTTATCTGTTTCTTACTGGTTCTTCTATATTAGCATAGGAAGATCTGCTGTTGTGATATAGTTAATACTTAGCACTTCTGTAGTATTCTTCAAAAGAACTGGTGGCAGCCCCATCACATCAGCTATTAGAACCTATGCTGAAGTAAGAGTTCATCCGTTAGAGGGGAGAGGAAAATGGAAGCGGCACAAATGGGCCTTCTCCAATTCTGACTTATGATTCCCTGCTAATTACATGGTGTCATACCAACTCATTTCCTTGCTAGACTATCTCTTATACATTGATCCTTATTAATATTACTTTTTTGGCCTTTTTTAGGCATTGGCTTTCTATAGTTTTACCCACATCTTGCCTATATTGAAAAAAGAAGCAGCAACATTTGGTCCAAAGATATGCAAATAAGGGCTCCCTGGGCATTTCTATATAAGGGATAGAGCTAATGCTGCTTTAACAACTATTCTGCTTTACTTCTACTGAAAATGTACTTGACTCCTACTCTTGAAAATATTACAAAACAGAATAGAAAGAAATACTTATGTGCTCATTTTACTGCGTTGACTTAAAGGACTACATTGTACAACTCTTATTCACGTTGGAGAGCTTGTATGAGTAAGAGGTATCCCATAGACTACAACAGACTCTGCAAGTGCTCACCAACGTGAATGTTTGCCCAATAAAGGCCAAAGTGAAGAAACTGTTGTGGCTGGAAAAACAGGATGCCTTAGCATCAGATTCTTACCCTGGTTACACTGTGTAAATGTGGAGATACTACACTGAGGTCAGTGGATTTCCTCCAGATGTACATTTGGTGTAACTGAAATGAGAATTTGTCTCTGTACTAAATCTCTTCCTGATCACCAAAGTGCAAGGTGCTTCTAATTAGCAAGTTGCAGTAAAATATGTACCATAGATCACATTTTGTAGATGTAGGAAATATATGTGGTGGTGTATCCAGGGAAGAATATACGTCTCATCCGAGGAAAAAAACAGAACAAAACAATGTCTGAGGGATGACGGTGCTTATTAAAGATCATTGTAAATATTTCTTTGCAATAACCTGCTATATATTACATGCAAAAAAGTGTTCATGACCTACTACTTGGACATCTGTTTATCTAGAGCGTTCGGTTTCTGAAAGGTATGATCTTCAAAAGCACATTATATTTGAGGGAAATGCATCTTTATGAACACTTACATGTGTTCAGACTTTAAATCAGGATTGTTTCTTTCCACAGTGCCGTTAATATTTTGTTTATAGATTAATAGATTCTAGGACTGGAAGGGACCTCGAGAGGTCATCGAGTCCAGTCCCCTGCCCTCATGGCAGGACCAAATACTATCTAGACCATCCCTGATAGACAGTTATCTAACCTACTCTTAAATATCTCCAGAGATGGAGATTCCACAACCTCCCTAGGCAATTTATTCCAGTGTTTAATCACCCTGACCGTTAGGAACTTTTTCCTAATGTCCAACCTAGACCTCCCTTGCTGCAGTTTAAACCCATTGCTTCTTGTTCTATCCTTAGAGGCTAAGGTGAACAAGTTTTCTCCCTCCTCCTTATGACACCCTTTTAGATACCTGAAAACTGCTATCATGTCCCTTCTCAGTCTTTTCTTTTCCAAACTAAACAAACACAGTTTTTTCAGCCTTCCTTCATAGGTCATGTTCTCAAGACCTTTAATCATTCTTGTTGCTCTTCTCTGGACGCTTTCCAATTTCTCCACATCTTTTTTAAAATGCGATGCCCAGAACTGGACACAATACTCCAGCTGAGGCCTGAGCAGAGCAGAGTAGAGCGGAAGAATGACTTCTCGTGTCTTGTTCACAACACACCTGTTAATACATCTCAGAATCACGTTTGCTTTTTTTGCAACAGCATCACACTGTTGACTCATATTTAGCTTGTGGTCCCCTATAACTCCTAGATCCCTTTCTGCCGTACTCCTTCCTAGACAGTCTCTTCCCATTCTGTATGTGTGAAACTGATTTTTTTCTTCCTAAGTGGAGCACTTTGCATTTGTCTTTGTTAAACTTCATCCTGTTTAACTCAGACCATTTCTCCAATTTGTCCAGATCATTTTGAATTATGACCCTGTCCTCCAAAGCAGTTGCAATCCCTCCCAGTTTGGTATCATCCGCAAATTTAATAAGCTTACTTTCTATGCCAATATCTAAGTCGTTGATGAAGATATTGAACAGAGCCGGTCCCAAAACAGACCCCTGCGGTACCCCACTCGTTATGCCTTTCGAGCAGGATTGGGAACCATTAATAACAACTCTCTGAGTACGGTTATCCAGCCAGTTATGCACCCACTTTATAGTAGCCAGTACGGTTATCCAGCCAGTTATGCACCCACCTTATAATAGCCATTTTGTTAAATGGCTTCATGTTCTGGGCAGTCCATGCTTTGTTGAAGGCAAATGGTTCTGTCAAAGTTGAAATTCCAGTAAATAAGCTGCTGAATTAAAAGATGTTTTAATTTTATAAGTCTGAATAAATGTTCTTCCTAACATATTTTTTTTCAATCTTGATTGCTGCTTCATCGCATCAGATTCAAGGATATAAAAAGTGATGTGCAGCCAGCTTTTATCATAGTATATGGAATACTTAAATGAGTATACCCTCTTCTTGCTGTTGATCTTGTCAAGCTGTCAGAGAGAACAGGGCTAAATTCACCACTTATTTAAATGTACCCAAATATTGTGAAGTCTATGGAATTGTGCCAACTTAGGCTCTTGGTGAATTTAACCCGAAGACTTGATTTCTTGATGAAGTTTTATCTAAGATCTTAAAAGCCAACCATATATGTTGTACCTTAGCATGTAAAGTGGGAGATAGATCTCCAGATAAAAATAACTACAGAAGAATGATTTCTCAGTAGTGACCTGTAAGCTTCAAAATATTCAGAATTCAGGTTTCACTTGGATAAACACCCATAATTTCAGATGCTCATCCAGAGTTTGTCAAATACCTGAATCTCTTGATTCTATACATTGGTCTGGAAATAGCCTCTTCCTCTTCTGCTATAGCTAGGGCCCTACCATATTCACAGCCATGAAAAATGCGTCCCCTCCCCCCCCCATCAAATCTGGTCTTTTTGTGTGCTTTTACCCTATACCATACAGATTTCACAGGGGAGGCCAGTGTTTCTCAAATTGGGGGGTCCTGACCCAAAAGGGAGTTGTGGGGGTTGGGGGAGAAGGTTGCAAGGTTATTTTAGGGGGGTTTATGGTATTGCCACCCTTAGTTCTGCGCTGCCTTCAGAGCTGGGCGGCTGGAGAGAGGCCACTGCTGACTGAGGGCCCAGCTCTGCAGGCATCAGTGCAGAAGTAAAGGTGGCAATACGATACCATGCTATTCTTACTTCTGCGCTACTGCTGGCAGTGGCTCTGCCTTCAGAGCTGGGCTCCCAGCCAGCAGCAGCCGCCCATCTCCAGCTGCCCAGCTCTGAAGGTAGCACCACCACCAGCAGCAGCACAGAAATAAGGATAGCAGGACCACAACTCTCACTACAATAACCTTGCGACCTGCCCCCCACCCCCAACTCCTTTTTGGGTCAGAACCCCTACAATTACAACACTCTGAAATTTCAGATTTAAATAGCTGAAGTCATGAAATTTACTGTTTTTAAAATCCTATTACTGTGAAATTGACCAAAGTGGGCCATGAATTTGGTAGGGCCCTAGCTATAGTGCCATAAATGTGCATGGCACTTTATAAACAATTTGAAGACGGAGGCCTTGCCCCAAAGAGCTTATAACAAAGACGTGCATTATGTGGCTTTGTTGTGCATTTTGTAGCTACAGGATTTTTTAAGCTATAGTATATTTTATAGGGAAGAGCACTAGAAGAGGACGGCTAGCTGTGGAAGTCTAACGGAACCAAATTAAATGTAAGGGAGGAGGGCAAAGTGGAGAGAGAGAGCATGGAAAAGAGGGTTTAACACATGAGGAAAAAGAGAGGAAGAGATTGGTGGCAGAGCATAGAACATAGGTGTATAGGAGGAGACAAGGGCATTGATGTAACCATGGGTAGCACTGTACCGAGATTTGAAAGTGAGGAAGAGGGGAGGGAGAGAGAGAGAGAGAAGCAGAAAATGTGGAGGGATTCAGGCAGAAGTAGCAGTGAGTATGGAAGATAACATTGGATATGACCGGTTGAGTAAGAAGTAGGGAAGCAAGGGAGAAGGATGGTTCTGTGGTCCAGATAGAAGAATGCTGACACAAATGAGAGTTGAGGTAGAGTGGAAGGTCTGCCTCTTGGGGATTTTTAGTAGAGTAAGTGAGAACCTTATTTGAGGGAAGAATCAAAGATGACCCCAAAGGAGCAAGCCTGAGTGATCCTCTAGTGAGCAGACTTCCTTAAGGTTTCTGGCAATTCCACTTTGAGTGTTGACAGAGATCTGGTGAGAACAGCCTGTCTGACAGTGTGTTCGTGCTTCTGTTTCACTGGAATCTGGAATTAAATGGCATGGAGAGAAGGAGGCAGAACCTTATGTGAGCACTTCAGAACCTCAAGTTCATTCCTAGAAATGTTGGGTTTGGAAGATTCATAGATTCTAGGACTGGAAGGGACCTCGAGAGGTCATCGAGTCCAGTCCCCTGCCCTCATGGCAGGACCAAATACTGTCTAGACCATCCCTGATAGACATTTATCTAACCTACTCTTAAATATCTCCAGAGATGGAGATTCCACAACCTCCCTAGGCAGTTTATTCCAGTGTTTAACCACCCTGACAGGAACTTTTTCCTAATGTCCAACCTAGACCTCCCTTGCTGCAGTTTAAACCCATTGCTTCTTGCTCTATCCTTAGAGGCTAAGGTGAACAAGTTTTCTCCCTCCTCCTTATGACACCCTTTTAAATACCTGAAAACTGCTATCATGTCCCCTCTCAGTCTTCTCTTTTCCAAACTAAACAAACCCTACTCCTTCAGCCTTCCTTAATAGGTCATGTTCTCAAGACCTTTAATCATTCTTGTTGCTCTTCTCTGGACCCTCTCCAATTTCTCCACATCTTTCTTGAAATGCGGTGCCCAGAACTGGTCTTAAACATGGGGGAGGGGAGGATGTCACTGGAAACAGTGTTCTAACACATTTCCTTCCCTGAAATCTGCTGTGTGTACCAGTGCCATTTGGGGTACAGCAGTAGTAATCACACCCTCAACAGAGGGGAGAGACCAGCATTATGAAATGGCTCTTGTGCACCTGTGCCCCCTCCCTGTTTTTTTTTTTTTTTTTTTTTTTTTCTTGAGGGGTGGGGTGCGCTTACGGGAAAAGAGGGTGGGGTGTGTGTGTGGGGGGGGGGGGGGGGGGGGAACAGGACAAGGGAGCATTCTGTTAAATTGTGGGGGGTGTTTTACATATCCAGAACATAAGAATCACATGCATGTCCAACTGTTCCTAATTAGGGGCTTGCTCCTGCTCCATTTAAATCAATGTGAGTTTTCCCATTGACTTCACTGGGAGTAGGGTCAAGCCCTAAGAGAAACAGTATTTTTGTTTCAGTAATTATCGTTTTTCCACTGTCGCCTCTAAACCAAAGCATGACCTTATTTTTATTCCTCTCAAAATCTTCCTACGTGTAAATTTCAAATATTGGTAGTTCTAGAAAATACCAGTTGGTTTTCACAAGAAATTGAGATTTTTTTTTTTNTGACCTTATTTTTATTCCTCTCAAAATCTTCCTACATGTAAATTTCAAATATTGGTAGTTATAGAAAATACCAGTTGGTTTTCACAAGAAATTGAGATTTTTTTTTTTTTTTTTTTTTTTTTTTTTTTTTTGGTCTGAATTTCCTGTGAAAAATATTGAGGTTTTGATTTTTTTCATCAGAAAATGAAAAATTTAGTCATAAAGCCATTTTAAATCAAAATTACTTTTAGTATAATAAAAGACCAGCTCTAGACTATCCCCACATCAATCCTTGGTTTCAGGAGGAATGTCTTCCAACTATTACTTAATGGTCTCACATGACTCTCTTCCTCAGACCCTTTTGCGTTGCTCAGTTTGGAGCATAGATTCAGAATAGTGCCTGGGGCTAGCATGGTTGCTGTCCTAAATTGAGACTGCAGCAGCCCTACTTCTGTCTGAATAGCTGTGGAAGACAGGATGCATGTAAAAGAGACAGAGGCAAAGAAAAGCATTATGCTGCCTGGGAGAGAATATTGAATGGATGAATTAAAAAATGAATGGATTTGTGTTTCAGGTTTCCCCATGTGAGAGATGCCGTTGCGAAGCCAATGGTGAAGTGCTGTGCACAGTGTCTGCTTGTCCTCAGACTGAATGTGTGGATCCAGTGTATGAGCCAGATCAATGCTGCCCCATCTGCAAAAATGGTAGGTAACTAATGCAACATCCAGATGGTTTTCTTTCTCAGAGAGCTACCAGTTGCTCAAATTTCTTTGAATGAAAGTTGATTGTCCAAGCAAATGTGCAGAAATATAAGAAAGCTCTGTTGTGTTGAAGGGAATGTTTTCCTTGATCTGGATAGATTTTTATAATGATCCACAAAGATTTTGTTGCCCGAGAATCATGTGTGGCATCAACACCAGTCTCTGGTTGTGTGTTCTGCATATGTTCATTGTGGATGTGACTTGTGTGCCATATCAAGTCTAGGCCCTTGATTCTTCCCAACTGTAATGCCCAGTGGCTGAGGCAGGTTAGGCAGCAGTCCTGAGTTCTAGTCAACGGTGCATGAGTGGTTGTGTAGCCAGCTGGTCAATCCGTATTGCTGGCAGTCCAGAGCAGTGGTCTGAGTTTGCACAGGGGTCAGTAGCTGGCGGATCCAATCCAAGGGGCTGGGTCAGTTTGTTGGGGAGGCAGGATCAGGCGAGACAGCAGGGCAACAAGGTAGGGTCAGTAGGAACAGCAAGGCAGTCTAGGCAGCGGGCAACAGCCTGTTGCTCAGTCAGCGTCCTCTTCCAATTGGGGCCTTTGTATAGTCCAGGCACCCAGTGAGAATGCTGCCTGTCCATCCAATCGGGGCCTGGGGTGTGGCTGCGGTAGGCCTTTAGCATTAGAGCTGTTGGTCAGGCACCGCTGTTCAGCGCATCGTCTAAGGATGCTCCCTAAGGATTGGTGGCAATATTGGGGTCCTGACACCAACTTTCCATTATTGAGAGGTAGAACTTACTTTTATTTTACCTTCATGTTTCTTCCCTTGGAGAGAGGGTTTTTTTGTTTTTTTTTTCCTCCTGAGGCAATCAAATGTACCTTGTTGAGCTCATTTAATTTTCATAACTAAATGAATTAAACTTCCATGTTTAATTGAATATTCTTTGTAACTAAAGTGGGTAGAAAGTCTCTACTCCCAGCAAGGCTTGCATTAGATCAAAGTCTTGATCTATTTAGAAGAAGAAATTATGAGATATTCCAGTTCACCATTTATAAAAAAAGAAATAACTTCTTATTAATAAAAATGAATACTGCAGTATCAAATGAAACTATATTTAAAATGAGAAAAGCATTTAAAATTATTCAGATAATTTTCAGTCCTATGTTATTTCTGTATAATATATAGGGCCATTATATTAGCTAAAACAAACTAATGAAAACTGTGCAAAAGCTAGATGGAGAGAGACTGTATAGAACTCTCTTAAGTTACATCTACGCTGCACACTTCTTTTGGCACTGCTAAGAGTACATAGATTGAAGGCACCCCTAGCCTGGGTATAAATAGCAGTGTAGATGATGAGGCACTGCTTAGGTGAATAGCACAAAGATGCGTCTGAACCTGTGGGTATGTACCCCACACGGCTCACTACTCACCCAAGCAGTGCCTCCCCATCTACGCTGCTAGTTTAAGCAGTGTGGTGTCCCACTGCTGAGTCTTTCCCTCCACCCAGAAAGATTCCATCCGCAGTGACTCTGGCAGCAGGGAAAGGCTCGAGCAGCTCCTTCCTAGGTGTCGACCACTGTCCAAGACAGGATACAGGACCTGAGAGTGTGACACATTAGTTTAGGAATGATGGGAGACACACCCATAGGGGTATTTGCTTTCAGTATCTGCTGTATTGTTTGTAGCTCCTAGCACAGACTGGCGGTGGCAGGGAGGAAGCCTGTCCCAGGGTAAGTCTACACAGCAGCTGGGAGATGTGATTCCCAGCATGGATAGACATACACGCACTAGCTCTGCTATTTTTAATGCGTTAGCTCAAGCAGAGTGGCTGGAGTGGCACAGGCAGCGGCTCAGCATATGCCAGAGTACATACCCAGAGAGTTGGGTGGGATTGATCTTGGATAGCTAGTCCAAGTGGCTGCCTGTGCTGCTTCAGGTGCACTGCTATTTTTAATGCACTAGCATGAGCAGAGCCAGCACACACGTGTCTCCCCAAGCTGGGAATCTCACTTCCCAGCTGCTGTGTAAATATACTCTCTGAGGGTTTGGGTTAGAAGAGCAATACACTACATACACATCATCCTTTCCAAGGGATTTCCCAGGAGGCATTAATGCAGCTCTAAGCAGCAATAAAACTCCCGCGTGATGACTTTTTTCCCCTCAGACAAAACGGTAGTGCAAAGTGGTGGGTACCTACCAACGATAGCTTGACTGTGAATGAGCCAGGAGGAGGAACTGGGGCAGGGTCTGGCTCTCTGAATGGATTCCCTGAGACCAGCAGATTTCCTGACACGCTTGGTTAGAGGATTGAACACCCTGCCCCAAAAGAGCAGACCTCTGTACTCATAAGCCACCCTCCCCTCAGAGAGGGTGGTGCTCAGAAAGTGCACATAAGGAACCAGGCTGAGTTTCTAACTGAGCTATCCCCTCCTGTAAGAAAGGGTGATGGGAGCCCTATGATCCTGAACATAGACTGTTTCTCTGTAATTGTAATCACATGTGCCCTGTATAGTCTAGTGTAGAGACCGGCGACACTGACATAATTTCAGACAAAAATTGCTGGAGATGTTGGTTTCCAATGAGCTGTTCTGACATTAACAGGAGCAATCAGAAACTGAGAATATTTTTCCTTTTTAGGTTTTAGACAAGGAAAAAATGCTATTAACCCTAACAAAAACAAGACAGTTCGTGAGAGGCTTAGCTTTTCTGGTTCAGTGAAGAAGTTCATAAAGAAGCTCCTCTGTATGGAATTTGGTTTTAAAAATATCAGGCTCCTTGCTGTCAAAGCAGGGATGTAGCTGTTTAGGAGTATGGCACCTGCACAGTTTGAAATTGTTTGCCTTCGCAGGCAGAAAAGGAATATCGGTGAATGTTTTAAATTAATGTCTGGCAAACTGATCAGCTAGGAAAGCTTACCCTGCCTTATCAGTCATATGCAAGCCTGGTGATACAAATTCACTGTGGATATGCATCACAATATTTCATGGCAAAGTTGCTCACAATATGATTGTCATCACATCACCTCACTGACCCAGAAGACCCTAGCTGAGCACATGGGGAAGGCCATCCATGCAACCTGGGAGGAGAGAGAAGACCAGCTGAATGTGGAAGCAGCTATTATGGAGTACCCTACAGCAGAAGGCCATAGAGGAGCGAGCAGGCTAGTTTCATACAACCCATTCCGTAAGAGACTTGTGCTCTCATTCCCTGTCCTTGAAGTGAGTACAAGAGGAAGAGATTAGATTTGGGTTCTGGAAATTTCCTGATCTTTGTGGCAAACAGCAAAATCCAAACTCAAACTTACCTTGGTTTTCCTGGCACTTAGTGATACACAGCAGTTCCCCAACCCTCCCTGGCTAGAGAGCTCACTGTCAGTGCAACAAGAGACAGAGACATGCCCTTTGCAAATAAGACCATGTACACAGGTATGGGACTAATGAGTGTGGAGAATGGTTAGTGAAAGCATGACCTACATGGAGATGAGCAAATTCAGTCTGTACTCAGGCCGGTGCAACAACTAGGCGGCGACCAAGGGTGCCAAGATCTGAGGGCGCCAAAAAGCGGTGCCCAAAATGTCTGGGATGCTCACCCAGTGCCGGCTAAATGTGTAACCCTCTTCCTGCTGCTGTGCGATAGGCAGGGCCGGCTCTAGGATTTTTGCCGCCCCAAGCAAAAACAATTTTGGCTGCCCCCCCCNCCGCCCCTTCCCCAAATCCCCAGCCCTGCCTCCTCTCCCCAGGCTCTCAAACCTAGGAGGGACGGAGGGAGGGGGAGCAGCGGTGTGCGAATCAGCTGTTTCGTGCGCCACGGCTGCTCGGGATCTCGCCCTCCCTCCCAGGTTTGAGAGCCTGGGAGGGAGGGCGAGCAGCGGTGTGCGAGCGGCAGCAGCAGCGGAGGTGAGCTAGGGTGGCCGGGGCACATTTTTATGGGCGACGGGCGGCATGGCTGGCGTCAGAATGCTGGCTGGCGCCCCTAAAAATGTGCCGCCCCAAGCACCAGCTTGTTTTGCTGGTGCCTAGAGCCGGCCCTGGCGAGGGGGCGCTGCGGCTTTGATAAGCTCTCGCCGGCTGGGAAGTGATGTCATTCCTCCTCTGGCTGCCGGGGGCGCTGCGCTGCTCCCTGCTGCTCTGGCCCTTTCCCAGGGCCCCGCCCCAGCCCCACTGCCCTGAGCTCTGCAGCAGGGTCAGGCCTGCACTCAGAGACCCGGCCCCAGCCACGCCGCCAGTGAGTGCTGGGGGGTGGTTCCCCCCTGCCCTGCAAGCCAGCCACGCCCCCCCACGGAAGCCTGGGGCCCCTCTGACCCGCCCCCGGAGGCCTGGAGCACCACCCACCCCCCGTGGGGGAGGGCTACGTAGGGCCTCAGAATATCTAGGGACGGCCCTGGTACCCGCCACCCTGCCCACAGCCAGCCCTGCTGCACCTCCCCTCCGCCCTGCCCGTAGCCAGCCAACCCTGAACCCCCCCCCCCGTCTCCAGCCAACCCCTGCCGCACCCCCCTGCCTGAAGCCAGCCAGCCCCACATCCTGTCAGGTTATTAATTTATTTTAATTAAATATGTAGACTAAATAATGAAATTAATAAATTTTCAAGCCGAATGTGTATGTATTCTAATGAACAATGCCACATTATGCAGTATTCATTTTTGAAAGTTTATAATAAGCGATGCTCCGGGGGGAGGTGGGGGTGGGGGGCACAAGGTGGAAGTTTTGCCTAGGGCGCAAAATATCCTTGCACCGGCCCTGTCTGTACTCCTGCAGGAGTATGGAACACTGCACATGGGATGGGGAGTCCTGCCATGTTCTAGCACCATCTTGGCACACTATCAAATAAGAGACTGGTGACTTTACATTTGGTAAATTTAACTGTTCACATACGCACAAGTACACCTGGTGCATTGAACGTGACAAGAAAGGTGAATGGAAAATCTGCTAAATAGCTAAGAATAAACGTCTTATCTTAAGTCTCTCTCTCTCTCTCCACCAGTCAAGAAGGAAATTGGGTGTTTTGATATCTGGGAACATTTGGATGTAGGTAAATAATAATGCTTTTTCTTATGGAAAGGAAAAGGCATAAAGAGCACCTCTGCTCTGAATAGCAATCACAATATGTAAAAATGGTACCTTTTTACTCAAAGGTTCTGCTCCCCGTGTGCACTGAGTTCTATCTTATTGGTTTAGTGTCCAAAATAAGTTTCACTGCTTTTTGTTTCTATTAGCCCTACAGAGACATCATGGATGAGAGCAAGCGAGCTGTGTTTTTTCCTTCTTGTGCATCAACAGAATTAATGCATGGTGGGTGAGGTAATATCTTTTATTGGAACAGTTTCTGTTGGCGAGAGAAATGAACTTTCAAGCGACACCGAGCTCTTCCTTGGGTCTGGGAAAGGTACTCAGTGTCACAGCTAAATACAAAGTTGAACAGAAACTTTAGTGTAAGTAGTTACAACATATTCTAAGGGACCATTCAAGGTAAAGTGGCCCATTAACTCCCTATAGTCATAGCCCAAAAGGGGCATTAGAGGGTTACAGATTGTTGTAATAAACCATAAATCCACAATTTTTAGTGTCTAGCATGGTTATGAATTTAAGCTCCCAGGCTCGTCTTTTGAAATTGTTGTACAGGTTTCCTTTGAGGATGAGGAGTGATAGGTGAGATATAGAATGATCACTTTGTGAAAAGAATTAATGTACTAAGTTCCACTTGCAAGGCAGTCAATGACTCTAGGCATAATTTGGTCATCTGAACCTTTAACAAAAATAGTGAAGCAAAAAGAAAGAGATCGCCTCCTACGAGATGGGACTAGACTGTCTGAGCCCAGGATTGGCAGTTGTGGGGGCAGGAAGAGTAATCCTCTTTATTTACAAACTGAATACATTTTTTCTGGAAGTCACTGAGACACAATAAACAGGGAAATTCAGGATACTTTTCAGACAATTTATAGGTAGGGAGTAAAGGTTAAATATGGCAAATACGTAGCTTTTGATGAATAATTCAACTAGGTCAAGTTTACACTGATTGGTATGGAAAAATAACACCAGGGAAGTGCAATTTCTTGTGAAAATCCTCTGCAGATCCTTGACCAAGATAATGGACCAATCTCAAAGAATCTATCTCAGATTTTACACAGGACCTTGCACATGCTGGGACGGGACTTGTGGAGTTATAGGGAAAGCTGAGTTACCAGAGAATCTGGACAGTTTTTGTATATATTATGATTGCATCTATGTACACAGTCAAATCAAGCATGTTAATTTAAGTGTCTTAGCCATTCAGTAGCTCAGGGAAGGGTGTTGTGCAAGTCCATGAAGGAACCAGGCAATCTTTGCCGTTGGATGCAGCCTGCAAGTATGTGAGCTACATCTTCTAATTGGCCACAACAGCAAAGGTGGGAGTGACAGAGGCCTCACTTATGGTCATCAGCAGCACATCTGGTCACTCCACATCTGAAGTGATTGTGCTTTACCCAAAGGTGGTGTGGAAAATCGAAACCAGGGTTCTGGACTGTTGGATCTGTCACAAGATAGTCATTGGCTGTGTTTGAATCTTGTTCTTGCCACCTGGAGGCGATGTTGAGGTTCCTTACGGGAATTGTCCAAATGGAGTGCCTTGAGCTGAGGAGGTGGCTTGGTGGATTAAACACATCTCTAAGCAGGGATAGATATGGCATGTCTTGCACCTTAAGGAGCAGATTCTCCATGGTGACTTGTTGCCTAATATCAGGAGAGTTGATGTTGGTCAGAACTGGCAGCCAGGCCAAGGTAATTGGTCTCAGGGTACCTGCTATACTCATGAGTTTGTTCAGCTGAGTATCGACTAGTCCTATGTGAAAAGAGTTGAACTGCATCGGGGGTGGGGGGGTGATATTCTGCTACAAAATAGCACAAGGCAAGCCCAGAGTTTCTCAATGTCTGCTCATTGGCTCCCCAGGAAGAACCAGCTAGTTTGCTGATCAGACTTTCTCTTACTTCTTTGTTTTCAATGAGGTCTTGATAAGATGCTCCTTAAAATTCAAGGTATGATCCAGTGTAACACCTAGATACGCAGGCTTTGGGTTGTGGCTCAGCCTGTGTCTATTCAGGAAGCGGGGATCTGTTTGTTGGCCTTTGTATAGCATAGATGGAAATGTCTTTTATTCTAGGTTTAAGTATCTATCTTTTGCAACAGCAAGCCTCCCTTTCATGTCAGCATTCAGGACTTCTTCTAGATGTCTGAAATCCTAATCCTGTACTGTCAGACAGATGATGTCTGCATGGATAAAATGCCTGGCAGTGGTGTTGGGAAGGTCACTTGTGAAGAGATTGTGAAGTGTTGGTGCTAGAATTGAGCCCTCGTGTAACCTGTTTTGGAGCCTCCAGGAGCGTATTTATTTATTTTTCTGGCTGAGTGAAACTTGAAACCGGCGGCCTGTCAGCAAGAGTTCCACAGCCATGACAACCCACTTGAGTAGGCCCAATGACCGTTTGTAAAGTAGGCCCATTTGCCAGGCTGTGTCATACGCAGCAGTAAGATCTAGCAATTACTCCTGTCTTCTGCCTGGTGTGGAAGCCATTCTCGATATAGTTGTTGAGAGCCAGCTCTTGATCACAGGGAGTGCAATTAGGTCTGAAACCTGCTAGATATATACTCAGGAAGTTGTCAACAGTAGGGGAGGTTCTTTGAGGGATAAGACTTCCAAGTAATTTGTGTACAGAGTTTGGCAAAGAGATGGGGCAGTAACTTGTTGGAAATCTGTGATCTTTCTCGAGTTTTTGGCAAGGGAATTACTTTTGTGCTGTGCCAAATCTTAGGTATTTTATTCTCCTGGATAACTCTAGATAGAGAGATGGCTTAACCATTATCTGCTAGGTTTTTTTCCCCCAACTTCTTCAGGAATTTGGGGGAGGTATTGTCAAGCTCAAAATATTTTACCTATTTTCATTGTTTTGATCACCCTTTCTGTTTCATCTTCAGTGAAAGGCTGGAAGTCTTATTTGGTTTCATATACACACTGTTTGTATTGCTGCCATTTTGTCTTCACCTCTCCTTCAAACTTTTTTGAAGGAGAGGTTGTTTTTGCAATATTTATCAGGTGGGCAGCAATGCTGTTTGGAGAAAATGGGTAATGGTGCTCTGGTGGAAGTTTCTGAGCCGTACCAAGTTTTCAGATTTGTGCTCAGGCTTTGCAGCTGGATCTTGACATGTTTAGTTGTGCAGGGACCTGCTCTCATCTTTTTCTTCTAGAAGCATACAAGCGGTTTAAAAGCTGTCTGGATCGCTACTTGCTGGAGGGGTTCTGCATGCTCCTCATCTATACAGGGAATGTAGCTTTTATAACAGCCTATTGGAATTGACTCAACGGAGCTTTATAAATGGTTTTCGTGTGCTGCACGTGAGCTCTCTCAGTAGAGATGGTGTGTGGGATACAAGTAATGGGATACAAGCAGTCAGTGAACTGTGTAAAGGCTAGGCCAGTTTGCTTTCCGATTGTTCCAGCGAGGGTTTTCATTGGAGCTCACAATAGGTATGGGTATGTTATCTTTGGTGAGGATCAGAGGATGTTGTCTACTTGAAGTTTTTCAATACACTGTTTATAGCTTGAAGTGTATAATTGCCTGTGCTGATGGAGCTCAGGAGAGTAATCTTCCTTTCAAAATGAAAAGTACGCCCATTGTTTTGGGTCATGGGTGAGGTGAAGATAATGAAGTGAGGCCCAGTCCAAAAGATCAACTCCATTTTGATCTGACTTGCTCTAGATGGTGTGGTGGCTATTAAAATTTCCAATACAGATGGCAGGGTATTGGAGCTTTGGGAGAATATTTGGGTTAGGCCAGGATTGGGTATGGAGCTTGGATGCATTTGCCACTCTGAAATAATCAAATCTCACAATATCATAGAGGTCTGAATTAGGTGGGAGTGGTTCCATACCAGTAAGATCTGCTCTAACGTAGGTAGTATGTGCATATTTGCTATGCAGAGAGTAACTCAAAAGATCATAATATTTGATGTTAATGCAGCTAGTAGAAAGGGAGTTAACGTGTCTCCTGAAAGCACAGATGTAATCTCCCATGTTTGGAAGGTAGCAACTGGAAGAAGGGAGCATTTAGCAGCTGAGACCTTCAGTGTTGATCATGGTTAAGATCCCTGACATGGCTTGAGAGACCATGCTGGCCAAGATCTGAAAGATTTGCAGCTTTGGCTATCAGGTATTCAACAAGAATGTAGCTGCACTGTACCCCCAACAGTTCAATAAAATTGATTACTATAATGCCAAGTTTTACTGGATTAATTAAAGAAGCCTGGGACACTTCAGGCAGCTGATAAATTAGTCTGACTACACTAAAGTATAAAGACCTGATTCTTTATCTCATTTTATTTTTACACTGCCGTAACTCCATTGACTTCAGTAGACTTACTCCTTATTTCTGGCAGTATTAGATCAGAATCCAACAGACACATTTCTGGAATACAATTCGGCCATTTAGAAAAACAGAAGAACTAGCACAGAATTCCCTTTTCACTAGAAAAGGGATGGGCATTTGTTATTACTTGTGGCTGGTTTGTGTTTTGTCTTTTTTCTTTTTTTTTCTTCAATGTTGCAAAGTGAATTATCTTTTTATCATTGAATTAGGTTGGTTGTCTGTTTCACATTTATTGTCAATACAAGTACTCTAATAGGCATCTCCATAAATGTGTGTCTCACTTGAAAGATTGCTACTCCAATTAAGTTAATGGAGAGCCTGGTGCCTATGTCGGTAGGACTTCAATTAAATCAGTACCCCAAATGGAGGCAGGGGAAAAAAAAGGATAAATTGTAAGATCCAAAGACATTTCTTTCTAAGACTCCCCAGAGATTTTCTTCCTTACTATAGCTAAGGCAGCATCCAAAACAAAATGCAGTTAATACCTGTCTCCTAGATCTCAGCCAGCAGATAGCTGATGGAGGCTGGCAGCTCTGTTGCCTCCTGCATCAGCAATCATCTCCATAGCATGAGGGAAGAGCGAGGGCATGGCATGGAAGAGCAGACCTCTACATGTCCTGTCCTCCATAAGGTCTCTTAGGAAACTTATGCCAGTGTATTTATAGTCTACACTACATTATATTCTGTGACAGGCTGGGTCACAGAAACCCTCTTGGGACTGCCACCTGATGTGCTGGGACTACTTCTGTGCCTGTTTTCCCTGGCAGCTTGGGACTTCAGTACCTTGCCTGGTTGTACCAGACACGCTTGCCTGCTACAAACCCAGACCCAGGTCTGAACCACGTCCCCCAAAAGCTGCAGGCTTAACTGAAAACAGCTTAAGAAGTGCTCCTGTCTCCAGCACCCAGATACCCAGTTCCCAATGGGGTCCAAACCCCAAATAAATACATTTTACTCTCTATAAAGCTTATAGAGGATAAACTCATAAATTGTTCGCCCTCTATAACACTGATAGAGAGAGATGCACAGCTGTTTGCTCCCCCAGGAATTAATTACTTGCTCTGGGTTAATTAATAAGTAAAACATGATTTTATTAAATATAAAAAGTAGAATTTAAGTGGTTTCAAGTAATAACAGACCGAACAAAGTAAGTTACCAAGCAAAATAAAATAAAACACATAAGTCTAAGCCAAATGCAGGTGTAAATCACCCTCAGAGATGTTCCAATAAGCTTCTTTGACAGACTAGACTCCTTTCTAGTCTGGGTCCAGCAGTCACTCACACCTCTGTAGTTACTGTCATTTGTTCCAGTTTCTTTCAGGCATCTCTTTGGGGTAGAGAGGTTATCTTTTGAGCCAGCTGAACACAAAATGGAGGGGCTTTCAGGGCCTTTTATATCCTCTCTTGTGCAACATCACAGCCACAAGATGGGGTCTCTAGCCACCTGGGCAAGTCACATGTGTATGAATGATTGAGCTTTTTGCAGGCTGATGCCATTGTTTACATGTTAGTTTGAATGTTCCCAGGAAAGCTCAGATGTGGATTGGCGTCTTCCAAAGTCCATTGTTAGTTAAGCACACCCAATTACTTGAATGACCCCTTCACACTATGTTGACCAAATCTGTTTTATGTGCTTCCTACAACAAACACTTTAAATACAAGCATAGAGCCAACACTCATAACTCCAGATATCAAAATCATACATGCATACAAATAGGATGAATATATTTATCCTATCATAACCTTTGCAAAGATGTTACATGGCATATCTAACTTAAAACATATTCCACTTATGTCATATTTACACTTATAAGCCTATTTCTGTAAAGCATTAGGGGGTGCAACCAGTGATGAGCTCCCAAAATCCTAAGAACCGGTTCCCTACCGGGTCCTCGGAGGCACTTCGGCGGCAGGGGGATCTTCACTTGCTCCGGGTTTTCGGTGGCATTTTGGCGGCAGGTCCTTCACCCGGAGTGAGTGAAGGACCCACCGCCGAAGACCCGGTAGGGGACCGCACGGTGAATACAAGCCCCACGTGCCTGTCTCTCCCTCCCCCCCCCCTC
The DNA here is from genome assembly GCF_013100865.1 of Trachemys scripta elegans. NCBI lineage: Eukaryota > Metazoa > Chordata > Testudines > Emydidae > Trachemys > Trachemys scripta. Next base: position 100,286,852 of record NC_048299.1, read on the forward strand.
CCCCCCCCCCCCCCACAAGCCATCACCCCCCCCTCCTTGTCCCCTGACCACCACCTCCCAAGACCCCCCCACCCTAACTGCCCCCCAGGACCCCACCCCCTACCCAACTCGCCCCACTCCCTGTCCCCTGACTGCCCCAACCCCATCCTACACCACCACCCTGACAGACCCCTGGGACTCCCACTCCTACACAACCCCCCCACATTCCCCTTCCCCTGACTGCCCTCCCGAACCTTTGCCCCCTCCAATCGCACCCTACCCCTTATCCAACCCCTCCTCCCAGCCCTGGCTCGGCTCCCTTACCATGCTGCTGTGTAAGGATGCCACGTAGCTGCTGGAGCTTGCAGCCCCACCCCCTTACCCAGAGGTGAAAGTAAGCTGGTACGCCCCCGTACGGCATACCAGCAAGAGCCGGTGCACCGTACTGGCATGGCCAGGCTTCCCCAGGTGGCAATTTAAAGGGCCTGGGGCTCCCAGCAGGGGCTGAAGCCCCTGGCCCTTTAAATTGCCACCAGAGCCCCACTTCTGGAGCCCTGGGGTAGCGGCAGCGGGGCTCTGGTGGCTATTTAAAAAGTCTGTTGCTCCCGCTGCTTCTACCGCCCGGGCCCTTTAAATAGCCCCCAGAGCCCTGGGGTAGCAGGGGGCTCCAGCTGCCTCTGCCACCCCATCCTTTAAATAGCCACAGGATCCCCGCTGCTTCCCCAGGGCTCCGGCGGCTATTTAAAGGACCAGGGTGGTAGAAGCAGGGGAGCCCCGTGCCCTTTAAATAGCCCCCAGAGCCCTGGGGTAGCAGGGCGCTCCATGGGCTCTTTAAAGGGCCGGGGCTCCAGCTGCCTCTGCCGCTCTGGTCCTTTAAATAGCTGCTGGAGCCCCACTGCTTCCCCAGGGCTCCGGCGGCTCTGCAAGAGGGGTGGGGAAGTGGGGGGGAGGGGCCAGGGGAGCCTCCCCAGCTGGGAGCTCAGGCGGGCCAGACAGGACGGTCCAGCAGGCTGGATGTGGCCCGCAGACCCGCCCCTTTAGGAACCGGTTCTACACCGGCTTCTAAATTTAGCAACCGGTTCTTGCGAACCAGTGTGAACTGGCTCCAGCTCACCACAGGGTGCAATGTCACATATTCATTTACAGGGAAATCGATTGGCAAACTTCAAAAGAATCAGTTTGGATAAGGACCACAAAGTTTGGAAACTTATCCAGAACTTAGCCAAATTATCCAATGGGCTCTAATGCATTACAGAGATGAAGAAAATTAAATTTTTTGACACTGGGAAACCAAATTGATTTCAGTAGGGGTTCTGCTGTGGATAGACAGCAGTATATGGCCCTAAGGATATAACATCTTGTCTTTCTGTTCATGCATACAAGGACAATTGGAACAGCTACAGTAGTGTTTAATATTTAAAGTGGAACTTTTATAGTTGAATGGGAGGAGGGGAATGTAAAATATTCTATTAAAACATAAAAAGCAGTTTCTTCATAGGTTTTTCAGAACTGTCTTTGCCATATTTTCTTATTAGTTATTTCTGCCCAGGCTAAGTTCCCCCCCACCATACAAACTATTTTCTGTTTCTGTTTAATACTGCAGTGAAGTCATAAGACTTACTCTGCAGCATCACAGTCATTTTCATGGCACCTTTCTATGTCACAAACAGAGCCCTATGACTTCACGGTGTGCTTAAACAGAAAAAGATGCTGGAATGTGAGAGCTTATTTCAACATATCACTTGAATAGCACCAAGAGGAATAGAGAATTGTGTAGTGAACAGAACTGCCCTACTGTGTGTCAAAACCTATATTGATAACAGATATTGTAGTTTATCGTTTGAAGCAGAAATACTTGAATTTTATCCCTACCACTGCTCTGAGGCACCAAATGACCCAGTGCACACTGAAGTGACAGTGTTGATGTCCTTGGTGATATTAATTATAAAGTAAATTATTTACTCAGCCTTCAACTGGGGGGGTGGGGATAGCTCAGTGGTTTGAGCTTTGGTCTGCTAAACCCAGGGTTGTGAGTTCAATCCTTGAGGGGGCCACTTGGGGATCTGGGACAAAATCAGTACTTGGTCCTGCTAGTGAAGGCAGGGGGCTGGACTCAATGACCTTTCAAGGTCCCTTCCAGTTCTAGGAGATGGGATATCTCCATTAATTTCTAATTTCTTTCTTATTTCTAACTGTAGTTGCATGCCTCCCAGACTACCCAGCAATGGAGGCTGCTCCCAATTCAGATTGGGACATACCTGTTTGCAAACTGCCATATAATGTTGTAATAGGAAATAAATTGCTGCTTAGTTTCTTTCCCTGTCAACTCCACATCTTCTATGGAGCGGAGAAGGTTTGTTTTTTGTTTTTTTGTTTACCTTTTTAAAAGGGGTATATATAACTTTGTTAAAACTATGAATATTGATAATGGTGGTTTATGTGTATTGTACTTAAAAACACTTTTTTAAACATAACTCTTCTCACTTTACTGTTTTGTGCATTTCCCAGTTTTCTGAATGGGCACCAGATGGTTGGATTGGTATAGCATGTGAAGTACACAGAGCCCTGCTCTGACACATCTGATGAAGCTCATCAAAGCAGGATTTCTCTGCTGCAACATTAACAAGGCCACAGAAGGAGTAGGGGGGTGTTTGTGTATGAGTGAATTATGCCTGGTAGGGTAGGGTTACCATACGTCCGGATTTTCCCAGACATGTCCGTCTCTTTGGTCATCAAATCCCCATCTGGGGGGAAATTCCAAAAAGCCGGACGTGTCCGGGAAAATAGGGAGGGGTCGTGGGGCTTGGATCCGCGCTGGGGCTGGAGCCGGAGCCGCTGGGGCTGGCGGTGCTTGGCCGCCGGCGGGCGCCGGTGCCCCGGGGCCGGAGCCGCTCGTCTGGGGCCGGTGCCCGTGCCCTGGGACCCAAGCCAAGCTGGAGCCGCCGGGGTGGGCTGGAGCCGCTCGGTCGGAACCAGGGCCGGTGCCCCTGGGCCAGAGCTGCCGGGGCCCGGGCCGGAGCCGCTGGGGCCAGAGCCGCTCAGCCGATGCCCATATCCCGGGGCCCAAGCCGAGCTGGAGCTGCCAGGGCTGGGGCGGGCCGGGGCCGATGCGCTCCGCCCGAACCGGGGCTGGCGCCCCACGGCCCGAGCCGGGCCGGAGCTGCTCGGCCGGGGCCGGTGCCCCGGGGCCCGAGCTGAGCTGGAATCGCCAGGGCTGGCGCGCTCTGCCAGAACCGGGGCCAGGGCCCCAGGGCCTGAGCCGAGCCGGGCCGGGGCCGGAGCCACTCACCCGGGGCCGATGCCTGGGGCCCAAGCCAAGCTTACCTGCTGCCTGCCTCCCTGTTTCAGGCTTCCCATGAACATTTGATTCGCGGGAAGCAGGGGAGGGGGAAGAGCAGGAGGGCGGAGCATTCGGGGAGGGGGCGGAGTTGGGGTGGGGCTGGGGCAGGGAAGGGGGTGGAGTTGGGGTGGGTGGGGGGGCTCCTTGGAGTGTCCTCTTTTTGTTATTTTAAAAAATGGTAACCCTATGGTTAGGAGTGTGCTTTTTTTGTTTTGTTTTTTTAAAGTCGCAATCTTTGTTAATGTATCCTACCTCTAATAACACACTTCCTGTCCGTTCCTATTGCTTAAGTGGTGCATCAAGGGAACTTCCTTACCCTCTCTGACATCAGAGTGAGACAGGTGATATTCCAGTACAGCCTCCACCAGCTGGAGACTCAAATGCTTGCTTATTTGAAAAACTATGACTTCATATTAAATCTACTCCTCATACTTGGTTGTAAGCGTACCTCACCTTGTGAACTTTTGGATTGCTGCCCTAGGTATAATCCTCTGTGCAGCTGTGATTTTTATATTTAAAGCAATTCCTTAGCTTCACTTGCACCTTTATCAAAATGAAGAATTTCCAAGGAAGTAGGGCTATGCTTAGTTTTCCAAACATTTAAAAAAAACAAAACCAAATACTATTTAGATTATGCTTTCGAGTAGGAAAACACATAGCACTGTGTGCCTAACTTCTTGCTGTACAAGGCTATTTAAACTTGCAGCTCAGTGGTGTTTCTCCCCCCCAAAAAATCACTCTCTCTTCCAAACATGCTATATTTTAGCTGACTGTTCAGCTCTTTATTTGCTCTATGTTAGTAACCCCTGGACTGTGGTTGGTTTTGAGGTATCCAAAATGATGTGCACAAATCCAGTTTGCCTATTAATTTTATGGTTGAGCAATGTCATGCTTTTCTAGCTCCTCTTCTTCCTGGGGAACTTTGCCACTGCAAACTAGATAATGGGTGGGTTATTTATTTATTTTTAAACACAGTGGTAACTGAACACTTCCCACCCTCTCTTTGCATCCTGCATAGAAAGTCATTCCACCCAAATGTAGGATCATTTCCAAGGAGATTGATCAATGAGGGCAGCAGTAAAAAGTCCGTATAAACCAAGCTGTGTCATACAGTGTTTTATTTGAGAAATGCTTCTGAATCAAAACTCTGGATTAAAGCACCTCCAAATTTGAGGGAGTGATCAATATTCCAGATTGGATCCAGATCATAGTTCTGGGCCAGATTGAGAGATTCTCTCTTACAATATGTTGTGCCTTACTCCAAAGTAACTCAGTTGACTTCACTGGCACTGCTTGTGATATAAGGCGCTGTTCATTGTTAGTAAAGGTATCACAAATGTGTCCCAAGTGGCCCCTCTCTTTATGATAGTATAAATCGAAATCCTAGATCTAAATACCTCTGGAGATTTAAGTGTTCAAATGAAGAGCATCTTGGAAAGAGATTAAATGTGGTGCTACTACTAGTGGGTCTAGCTAAACCTATAATAGAAGGAGATTCTTAAGCAAAGTAAGCACTCATGAGATGAGAGAAGGTCTTTTCATGGATCAGTAACTGGTTGAAAGATAGGAAACAAAGGGCAAGAATAAATGATCAGTTTTCACAATGGGAAGAGGTAAATAGTGGTCTTCCCCAAAGATCTGTACTGGAACCTGTGCTGTTCAGCATATTCATAAATGATCAGGGGGGTAAACTCTGAGGTGACAGTTTTCAGATGATACAAAACTACGCAGGATCATTAAGTCTAAAGCTGACTATGGAGAGTTACAAAAGGATCTCACAAACCTGGGTGACTAGGCGACAAAATGGCAAATGAAATTCATTGTTAATAAATGCAAAGTAATGCACATTGGAGAAAATAATCCCAATTCTACATACAAAATGATGGGGTCTAAATTAGCCATTACCACTCAAAAAAGAGATCTTGGAGTCATTGTGGATAGTCCTCTGAAAATATCTGCTCAGTATGCAGTAACAGTCAAAGCTAATAGAATGTTAGAAACCACTAGGAAAGGGAGACCTAAAATATTATAATGCCACTATTTAAACCCCTGTTACTCCCACACCTTGAATACCACATGCAGTTCTGGTTGCCTCATCTCAAAAATATGTTCCCCTTCTCCATATTTTTTCCAATTCTAAAAAATATGGAGAAGGGTAACAAATGTGATTAGGAGGTATGGAACAGCTTCCATATGACGAGAGGTTAAAAGACCTGCACAGTTGAGCTTGGAAGAGACAAGAAAAGGGGGGATATGAGAGAGGTCTATAAAAGAATGAATGAATGAAAGGTGTGGAGAAAATGAATAGGGAAGTATTATTTACCTGGTCACATAACACAAGAACCAGGGGTCACCCAATGAAATCAATAGGAAGCAAGTTTAAAACAAACATAAGGAAGTATTTGTTCACACCGCACAGTTAGCCTATGGGACTCATTGCTAGGTGAGGTTGTGAAGGCCAAAAGTATAATTGGGTTCAGAAAAGAATTAGATAAGTTCATGAAGGATATGTTGATCAATGGCTATTAGCCAAGATGGTCTGGTCTGCAACACTAGGCTAGGAGTGTCCCTAAACCTCTGACTGCTAGAAACTGGGCCTAGATGACAGGATGGATTACTCTATATTGTCCAGTTCTGTTCATTTCCTCTGAAGCATCTGGCAGTGGTTACTGTTGGAAGACAGGATACTGGTCTAGCTGGACCATTGGTCTGACCCAGTATGGCCATTCTTAAGTTCATATGTGTTATCACTAACTTATTTATATTAGTGAATACAGTAACTCCTCACTTAAAGTCCTCCCGGTTAACATTGTTTCATTGTTACGTTGCCGATCAATTAGGGAACATGCTCATTTAAAGTTGTCCAATGCTCCACTATTATGTTGTTTTCTCCACAGCTGTCTGCCTCCCTATGCCTCCCACCCACCGGCAGACCTGGCGGATCAACACCTTCCCCCTCCTCCTCCTGCCTGCGACAATCAGCTGGCTTGCGGCATTTAGGAGGCGGGGGGGGGGAGGAGCGAGGACTCAGCATACAGGTTCCCCCTTCCTCCCCTGCCTCCTGAACACCGCAAACCAGCTGATTGCCGCGGGCAGGAGGCAGGGGAGGGAGGGGAAGCGGGAGCCTGTGCGCCGAGTCCTCGCTCCTGCCTCCTAAATGCTGCAAGCCAGCTGATTTGCCATGGGCAGGAGCGAGGACGCAGTGTGCAAAGTAAAGGGGGAGGAGGTGGGGCGGGAGAAGAGGCGGGTCAAGGGTGGGAGCTTGGGGGAAAGGTTGGAGTGGATGGGTCAAGGGTTGAGCCCCCTGTCCCTGGCAAAGTCAGTGCCTGTACTTGCAAGAACAGCAAGAGGAACAGCCGGACAATCCATCCTCTTCCACTCTCTGACTCCACCACCTCAACCAGGCTTCATACTCAGCAGTGATGATTGTAGTATTAAATTGTTTCTTTAAAATTGTTTAAAACTTATACCTGTATTAAATTGCTTGTTTAAAATGTATATAATGCCTTTTGTCTGGCAAAATTTTTTCCCCCTGGAACCTAAACCTCCTTAATGGGTGGTTTAGTGTTGACCATCTCTATCTTCAAAAGGATAGAGCAGAAATTGAAGGGAAGGGCAGAAAAAATTAAGGCATAAAAAGATTTCCTCTATGAGGAGAAACTAGGACTCTAGAGTTTAGAGAGGAGATAGTGTAGACAGGATCAGTCGGGAATTCCTCTCTTCTCCTAAAACAAATAAAAAAAGTTTAAAAATTGGAGAGGCTTCAGAGAAGAGCCATAAAAATGATTAAAGGTTTAGGAAAATTTGCCATAGACTCAAGGAGTTCAATCACCCTATCTCTTTAGCTTAACAAAGAGAAGGCTAAGGGGTGACTTGATTACAGTTTATAAATACCTACATGGGGAACAAATATTTAATACTGTGCTCGTCACTCTAGCAGAGAAAGGTGTAACATGATCCAATAACTGGAAGTTGAAGCTAGACCAATTCAGGCTGGAAATACGGTGCATGTTTTCAGGCCCATCCTTAGGCATACGCAGCTTCGTAGGGCACCTGAAAATTTGGGGCACCCCTGGGTCTTAGTGTCCACCCTCCCATCTCTTCCTATCCCTGTGCTGACCCTTCCTGCAGGCTCCCACAGCTGGCCGCTGCTGCAGCCTGGTAAGTCTTCCTCTGGAGGGAATCTAGTGACTTAGGGCACATCTTCACTGGCAATGCTAAAGCTCTTAAAAAAAAAAAAAACCCAACCCCCCCCCCAAAAAACACCCACCTGCACAAGGGGAATAGCAACCAGCGCTGGTACACTGTCTACACTGGCACTTTACAGCACTGAAACTTACAGCGCTTAGGGGTGTGTTTTTTCACATCCCTGAGCAAGAAAGTTGCAGCACTGTAAAGTTCTGGTGTACAGGGCCGGCTCCAGGGTTTTGGCCGCCCCAAGCAGCCAAAAAAAAAAAAAAAGCCGCTGATCGTGATCTCCGGTGGCAATTCGGCGGGAAGTCCTTTGCTCCCAGCGGGAGTGAGGTACCGTCCGCCGAATTGCTGCCGATTACCTGGACTTGCCGCCCCTCACCGGAGCGGCTGCCTTGTCAGGCTGGTGCCTGGAGCCGGCCCTGCTGGTGTAGACAAGTGGAAAAAGTCTTCCAGCCTGCCAGACCTATTAGCAATGAAACTGTTAAAGAGGCATTCAAGTGGTAATGAAGCCATTTAACAGGCATTTGCCAACCCCCAGGTATATACTGTCAGTTTCCGAATTTACTGACAAAGACAGTTGTGCATTACTGTAATATTTACTAAGAACATGTTAGTCTACAAGACCTTAGTTTAACATTTGCTTTAAAAATATTTCATTAGTCTGTTGGTGAAGATTATAAAATTACATCTCTAAAAAAATCCTTCCATAGATTTTTAGATGCACAATCTGAGTATTCATCTTTAGCCTTAAATGCTTGGATCTTCAGACATAAAGTTTTTTAAATAAATCCTTCAAAAGACCAGCCTTATCTAAAATACACATTTTATTTTTAATTATTATAGTACAAAAAACTTGCTTCTGAAGTCTTCCTGTCCTTTCTGTCAATCTGTTTCTCCCTTCACCTCCCTGTTGAAGAGAGCCGTTAAAGGGACAATACCCCTTTCCTTCCAGATAGCGGGACAAAGGAGTTTCCCTTTCTTTACTTCTGACTATTTGATGAACTAGTTTTAAGAGAACCCTCCAGCAAAATCAGTGCCTTAGTAAGATATAAAATCCTTTATTATGCCTAAAATCTTTGGAAACATATTTTTTTAAAGTTGGTGAAATTTCATAAACATGTCTATTGTTATAGAGATCACACAAAGTAAATTAGTGTTCCCTTTTTCTAAAAGCAATGAACATTGTTATGAACACACTAAACCTCTGTGACTGATTTAATTTAAAATAATGTCTTTGTTTCAGTGAGTTAAATATGTAGTAATCTGGAATGATTACTTTATGAAGGCGTAAGAGTACATTTAAAATATAAAATCAGATTAGAAATACTGATTAAGAAAATGCAAAACAGAGAAGAGCTGCATCATGTATTCCATAATATTTAATGTTGTATTCAGCAAGACGGCTGACTTGCCCTACGACAAAATTTTTGCAAATAAATCTCTGACAAACTTCAGGATATATCAAAAAACCTGTGACTGACTTTTTTTATTCCCAAATGTAGTGCTTTTAATTAGGTACCTTCTGCATGTCCAGTCTTCACCATCTGGCATGCAGTGGAAAACATGCTCCATTTTCTTTAGAAAGAAATTGCAGAAGAGTGGTTTTTTCAAATGTCATTTGCGTTCAGGGATTTGGCTGGAAGAGGGTGAGCAGGGTGGGGGAAGGAAGTGAGGAAGGAGACAGTGGGGAGAGGGCAGGGCAGGGCAAGGGGCGGAGCAGGAGTGGAGTATGGGTGGGGCCACAGGCAGAAGAGGTGGGCTGGGCAGCTAGCCTCCCCAAGCAGTAGCTTCACCCACTGCCCATGACAGTAGGTAAGAGTGGGTTGGCTCCCGCATACCCAGTGCGCGCTGCAGTCTCCTAAGGCAGGGACTGTATTCACAGAGCCAAATGTCCCGGCACCGCGCTTCCAGCAGCTCCCATTGGTCTGAAGCGGCGAACCGCGACCAGTGGGAGTCACGATCGGCCGGACCTGTGGACGCAGCAGGTACACAAACCGGCCCGGCCCGCCAGGGGCTTTCCCTACACAAGCGGCGTCCCAAGTTTGAGAAAAACTGATCTATAAAATCAAGGGATGATTTAATGAAAATGAAAAGTAACATAGATAATAGTGTCTTTAATGCAGCTTGTAATTAGCCTGTGTAAAACACTGACATACATTATTGATTCACAGTATTTACTTGGATTATGAAAAAAAGAGACCTTTGATATGAATGATAAAAATAGCTCCAGTTACACTAAGATGAAAAAATATCTGAGGGATATCAACCTTCATGCTATAGAGACTAGAGGCAGGAAGAAACTTCTCCCATTAGCATGTTATTGCATGACTGTCCCTTATGGTGGAAGGGAGGTCTGTTTTTGTTTTTTAAACTCATGGAATCATAATTTCAGATTTTCAGCCTTTCTAAATTTTATGTTTTCCTTTTAAATTGCATTTTTAAGGTACTTTTCAGAAATGTGATTGGTATTTCTGGGCTACCTTAATTCCAGCCCAATCAAATTTTTGCCTGGGAATAAATGTCATTTGTTACTAATGGTTATTGTGAATCTTGGCTTTAATATAGTGGTCTTTTTCCTACACGTGCATTGCATCATCATTCTGATGTGTCATGGGACACAAAAAGTACATTCTAAAAAGAGGCCTTCAAGGCATTCAGACCAGGCAGATGGTGGAGAAAATTGCTAATGAGAATGTCTTTTGACATGTTCTCCTTTCAGGGATCCTATCAAGCTTTACTGAAATGACCTAAAGGCAGGTCAGCTGTGAATTGCTGTATAATCACTATGTGCACAGCCTAACTCTGCCCTTACTGAGTGATGGGGTCTCCTAGGTATAGCACTTCAATATTTAAAATGATCCGCAGAAGGGTAAATTAAAGAGGTCTAAATACCAAATAAATCATACAATGTGTGCAGTTACTGCTTGTGTCTGTGTGAGAGAGAAATATGCAGCCCCAAGACAGAAAACTAATTATTTTCTAGTAATGGCAGCTTGCTAGTTTGAGAGATTCTTAATGAACTGATTTAGACAGGGGCCTGGCAGCATTATTAACATATGGGAATGACTATTTACTTAATAGTAATGCTTAGGTTCAAGCTAGACTGTGTTTATGACATCAAGCCCAAACTCACGGGTATTTCTGTGCTTAGTATTGAGATTATAAATACAGCAGAAATTTCTTGGAAAAATCTCTCTGCTGAAAGTTTCCAGCAGAGCCTGGTGATATTAAAATGCTATTGTCATGTCAAGAGTTGGCAGCCCAAATATTAGATCTGGTTGTGATTTGGTTTGTGGGTGTGTCTGAGCAAACCATGATGTCCTTCTGTTTTGTTGTGAGCTGGCAGGGAGATGAAATATATAAGAACCCTTATGCCAAATGCTTCAGAGAACAAGTTTTTTGTATATTTCAGCACCCTGCCTACTCAGAAGTAGAGTAAAACAGTGGGACTTGCATGTGTGTGTGATAGTGAGAAAACAGCACCTTGGGTTTATGGTTGGCAGATCTTTCAACAGAGGAGAATTTTATCAGTGTTGCACCTTTTATTCTGAGGGGGTGATGTGTTTGCCAGGATCAGGAAGAGGAACTTTTTTTAGAATTCATATCATCATAATATTCTCTAGTTGGGGGGAGGGTTTGGAGAGAGATCCCAAGATCAATTCCTGGCTCTCGTCTTGATGTTCAGATGGGTCCCCAATTTTTCCTGGTTGATTTAATGTAAGAATTGGAGCAGTTCTTTAAAACCAGTGCATCTGTTAAAGATAACAGGGAACTAAAGCAATTTTTATTTTTGCCATGCATTGCTCCTAATGATCTACTTCTTAAAGAAAACCTTACATTCCTACATTTAAAAGATCAGGTCACGGCTTCTTTTTCTTTGCTGGAGGACTCCAGGCAAGATCTGTGGAGGAGTTGAAGAGTGATGTCACATGAGGCTGTAACCTGACCTGAAGATTTAGATATGTGAAAGAGGCATTTAAAGACCTCTTCATTGCCACTTGTGACCTGTCTTCTCCCCTCCTCACCCCGCCCAATCTATGCCCTCTACAAATCTTATCAGGCTCTCCAGCAAAAAGCAGAAGTAAACTTTCTAATATAGAAAACAGAGAAAGAAAAAAGGATTTGGGTGAGGTGGGAGTGACTCTTTGTACATCATAGACTGCAAAATCCAAGAATGGATTAAGGCGGTCTGGGGCAGTAGGTATGTCACTGAAATTCATCTTTAATTGCATACTCCTTGAAGTGGGCATGAATTTATGGAGCAGTTAAGGGTGCAAACTTCAGAGAAAAATCTTACCAATTGTAACAGTACAGAGATGCATTCCTAGTAATGTTGAATCCAGCAGCACCTCCAAAAGAAAATTCCTACCTCACGGCACTAGAGGTCAGTGTTAAGATAATTTACATTTGCCTTTAGGGCAGGGGTGGGCAAACTTTTTGGCCCAAGAACCACATCGGGGTTGCAAAACTGTATGGAGGGCCAGGCAGGGAAGTCTGTGCCTCCTCAAACAGCCCGGATCCCGCCCCCTATCCACCCCCTCCCACGTCCTGCCCCCGACTGCCCCCCTCAGAACTCCCGACCCATCCAACCCCCGCTGCTCCTTGTCTCCTGACCGTCTCCTCCCAGGACCCCCTGCCCCTAACCGCACCCCCAGCCAACCCCCCCTGTTCTCTGACTGCCCCGACCCCTATCCACACCCCCACCCCCTGACAGGCCCCCTGGGACTCCCACGCCTATCCAACCCCTGCCCCTGTTCCCTGTCCCCTGACCGCCCCCCACAGAACCTCCGTCCCATCCAACCGCCCTCTGTCCCCTGACTGCCCCCTGGGACTCCCCATCCCCTTACCATGCTGGAGTCAGCCATGCCGCTGCACTGCCCGGCAGGAGCGGCGGACCAGAGCGCTGGCGGTGAGGCGCGCTGAAGCTGGGGGAGGGGGAACAGCAGGGCAGGGATCGGGGGCTAGCCTCCCCAGCCGGGAGCTCAGGGGCAGGCAGGACTGTCCCGTGGGCCATAGTTTGCCCACCTCTGATTTAGGGCAAAATTCTTTTTTCCAATCCACGCTCGATTTCCTGCAACATACCTATCTGTTCTATACTGTGCCTGTGGAACCTGAATGGGTGGTGCGTCAGTAGTGGCTCTGTGTGTGGTCTGAGTGCACAATAGGTGTTATGAGAGTTGGAGTATGCCGTAAGTGCAACTATCCTGTGAGTTCTTCTTTCAGGAATCTGACTTCACATCACAAAAGGAGTAACATGTAAAACCTTTAATTCTGTTAATTCCGTTTTTAAGAAGTGTTCTATTGTTGGCCTTCTTGCTGTGAAATGTGCCGTATTTGTTACAATATTCAATATCTTCTCAGCAAATAATGACATCACTGCTAAGAAATAGATAGTTCAAGAAAGGGAACAGGGTGTATGTAAGAAAGGAGTAAAAGAAATCTTTATTTTTTTTAGAGCTGTGTCCATATAAAGTGTGTTAAACACCTCTTAAAATCTCTCCTACAGTAGTATAATTCCCTTGATTTTTGGTGGAGTGATTGTTGATTTACCCTAGCGTAGGTTACAGAGAAACCAAGTCCATTAATTCTTCTTTTAAAAAAAATAATTCCGTGATTCGTTCATTTTTAATTTGTAAATTGGTTCAGCTGTCAGTGATAGGTCAAACTGAACTGCTGCTGGGGTGTGCTATCATTTAAAGCTTAGGAGGCTGTGTGCACCTAGAATCTGAGCAAAGGCATGGAAGACATGAAGACTCTGATTACTTATCCCGGCTGAGCCTCTGACTTTGAATCTAACCTTGTGCTTCCCCCGCCCCTATAAGGACTGGGTAAGAGTTGACGCTTGCTGGCCACCAGCTGCTGAATCTGAGTTGAACTAAAGTGAGAAAATCTATTTTTTAATTAAATCCATTAACATCTAGCTCTTTTTTTTTTTTTTAATGGATATACCTAAATGTCTGTTTTGCTAGTAGAAATCTTCAAGATGTGTTGCTCAGGTGTATTCCACGTCCCGCCCTCCTTCCCCTCTGTCGGAGTTGTCTGGCAAGAAGGAACTGAGGGTGGGGGGAGCACGCAGCCCCCTTTATGGCGCGACATACCGGCGCCACTCCAGGGGTTGCAGCGGTGCTCCCCCAGTACGGATACTGCTAAGGGAAAAACTTCCGGCACCGGTGCACGTGGCAAGCACGCACACCTATAGTGGAATACACAGGAGCAAGCACTCGAAGAAGAAATAAACTTCTTACTGCTTCAGGTAAGAGACAAACCAACTAATGCATTCGTTCCTTTAGGAGTCCATACCCCTTTCCACTGCATGCTAGAGAGGGTAGCAGAAGAGTGAATTGGGATGAAAATACCTGGAAAGTGATGGAATGGAGAAATGATGGTTTGCTCTATAGAAGCCCCCATTTCCCCCCCCCCCATCAGTATGGGACAGGCCTGGTCTTACATGCCTGGGAAGGAGGAGAAGAACATGGGCAGGAGGTGGTTTACATGGCATGCTCCCTTTATCTACTGTCAATACTTCCATCTGAAAGTGAAACAAGTTATCTGCTACCCTCTCAGAAGAAGAAGGGTATAGGTGTAAGAGACAACCGGTGTTAACAGTGTTCCTGAGGGACCAACACAGGGGTATAGTTGGAACTGGCTTTGTGTGGCCTGGAGGCTATACCCTGGTGCCTTATCTAGATTGGGAAAAGAAGTTGCAGTTCCAAGTTTGCCTCTTGTGTAGAAAGAGGTTAATAGCATTTAATGTGAGTTTCCAGGTTCTGGTTAACTCTAAGCTCCCCTCTAACATGTGAATCTCTTTCTACAATGATGGCAAAGTCCTGATTGGCATTATGTCAGTCTCAATCTCTTCTCCAGTCTAGATGGGAGTTTCAAAACCCCTCTCTAAGGTGAACATGTGGCAAAATGTGGAAGAGTTTCCTGAGTTCTCTTTCCCCGTCCACGGGTTTTATCCTTGGGGAGGGTATGATTTGGACCATAGATCAAATGTCAAAAAGATCCCTTTCAGAACTTCATCAGAACAAATCAGGGGAGCTTACAATGTCACACACTGTAAGAACCTCTAACAGCAGGCATCTTTGTAATTTTCTCTCCATGTTTATACCTCTGTGCCATAACGTATTTTCCTTTTTGATTCTGTATCAAGTTCTGTTATGATCCTGTATCCCCACAAATGTGGTTCTTGTTGCAGTCTCTCTGTCTCTATATAGCAAATCCCTATGGTATCCCTGTGGTGTGTGCCATAGGATCAGGGATCAGTCAATTGCATACATTGCATTTGGCATTGTACTTTCAGGAGCCAGAGGTTGCATGTGTGGGTTTGGCTGACTTCAATAGTGGGAACAATGTGACATCAGCAAATATCTTTAAGGCAACTAGCTAAATAAAATAGTTGTGATTAAAGGCTCTGTGACAAATAATGAGGATGAAAGCACATCCCTCTTAAAATTCCTATTCAAATATTGTTTTTAATTTTCCTGTTCCATTTATACAATATAATGAAATAATTATAAACAGCAAATTGTGATTGTTCTATATGTTCAGTATGCTAATTATAGGAGTATAGTAACATTTTCAAAAGTGCCTAAGTCCCATTTTAAAAACTAACTTAAGCATTAGAGACCTGAAGTCCCATTGACTTTCAGTGAGACTTAGATATCTAAGGGCTTGTTTACACGGTGTGTTCATCTGTACCAGAGAAGTATAAATTTTAGTGCATGCAGAGACGGCTCTATGTATTTTGCTACCCCAAGCATGGCAGTCAGGAGGCTTTCGGCGGCATGCCTGCAGGAGGTCCGCTGATCATGGAGATTCGGCAGCATGCCTGTGGGAGGTCCGCCGGTCCCGCCGCTTCAGCGTACCTGCTGCCGAAATTGCGGGACCGGTGGACCTCCCGCAGGCATGCCTCCGAAGGCAGCCTGACTGCCGCCCCCCACAGCTTGCCCACACGTGCTTGGTCTGCTGGTGCCTGGAGCCACCCCTGAGTGCGTGCACTAACTGGTTTGTGTGGACACTGCTGGCTCACACCAAAAGAACCCTAGTGTAGTGGTTTTCAACCTTTCCAGACTACTGTTCCCATTTCAGGCATCTGATTTGTCGTGTGTACCACCAAGTTTCACCTCGCTTAAAAACTACTTGCTGACAAAATCAGATATAAAAATACAAAAGCGTCAAAGCACACTGTTACTGAAAAGTTTCTCATTTTTACCATATAATTATAAAATATATCAACAGGAATATATTGTACTTGCATTTCAGTGAATAGTAAATAGAGCAGTATAAACAAGTAATTGTATGAAATTTTAATTTGTACTGACTTCACTAGTGCTTTTTATATAGCCTGTTGTAAAAATAGGCAAATATCTAGATGAGTTGATGTACCCCCTGGAAGACCTCTGCATAACCCTTGTTGAGAACCACTACCCTAATGTGTGTTAATGTATTCCTGAAACAGTGCTATGTTAACACGCGCTAGGAAACTTATTGCATGCCAGCACGTCCACGTATGCCAGTTAGTGCATGACACACTACTGCTCACTAGAATTTACACACTTCCAGTGCAGACTAATGCACTGTATAGACAAGCTGTTTGACTATCTAAGTCTCATTGAAAGTCAGTGGGACAGAAGGTCTCTAGAGCTTGTCATATTTAAAAATGTGACTGAGGTGCTTTTGAAACTTTCCCTGTAATCTGCGAAGTATATATGGTTGAATAGTTATAATTAAACTGTCTTGTTTATAGCAGTCACTTGTGTAACAAAAGGCACGACTCCTAGGTTTTTCACAATATATATCAGTGTGGGGAAATTCTGGTCCCATGGATTTCATGTAAGGTCTTTGTTGCCCTGGGCAGACAAAGGAGCAGGATTTCTCTACGCATTTATACCATCTGTGTGTATGCAAGTCCAGTAAAAGTTTTTCTAGTGACTTGAAACTACCATTGAAATCATAAAGAGTTTTGAACGTTTTTTATTGTTAAAGGATATTTATTTGATTTTTCTTAGAACTTCCTAAAACACACTTAACATTCATTAAAACATATGCCACGATTTTCCTTTTTATAAGTGAAATGACTCTTGCATTTTGTGTCATGACTTCCCCAATTTTTTGCCATGACAAGCCAGCCTTAGTGATAATTAGAGGGACTACATTAGCATAGATACATGTATACACATGCTTCAGTCATTTGAAGCATTTTCAGAGAAAAGCAGCGAAGTGAATTCACAGCATTGCACTCTTAATGCTATGTTCAGCAAGGGAAAAACAAGGAAATAAACTGCTGGACCCTATCTCTGATCCCTCCCTTCCTCTCTGAGATGCAGCCATGGAATCTCAGCTGCCTGGGTTTGTACAGATGGGTTTTCATGGGCTCTTTGAAAGGGTGGGAATGTGGCACAGTTGTCCCATCACCTTTTTACCCCCCTCCCCACTTTTGGGGTATTTCCATCACATATTCTTCCTATTTATTCTCCTCTATATCTCAGAGCTTAAACTACTACTATGTTAGTTGGTTCAGCTCTTTATTTATTTCCATAAGATGTTTCTTATGTTCTTAAAGTAACAATAATAGCTGGAATTTTCAAGAGTCTAAGGGACTTAGGACCAAAATTCTAGCACATAACTAACCGTGTGACTCTTAGGCACTGATACGGCCCCCATTACCACAATATCTGAGCATCTCAAAATCTTTAATATATTTATCTTCACAACTGCCCTGTGAGGGAAGGAAGTACTATTAGCCCCACTTTATAGATGAGGCACAGAGAAACAAAGCAATTTCCCAAAGTCACACAGGAAGTCTGCGGTGAAGCAGGGTCACAAACCTGGCTCTCTCAAGTCCCAGGCCAGCACCCTAACCACTGGACTATCTTTCCCTAGTCTTCTTTGAAAATCCCAACCAGCATTAATATGGAAGAAAAACAGTGAAGCTGTTTAAAGTATTCCCTGTGGGGCAATGTGAGAAACTAAAATCCCCTGAGACATCATTATTAATTGAAACTATTCAGACATATGTAATAATATGATATATATTTTAAGCAATCCATTTCTATGCTGGTTAATCCTATTTCACAGAGCTTTGAAAAGAACATACTGTAATATGATTCTCTCCTTTAAATGCCTAAGATGAATCTATAAATTCAGCTGAAGCAACATGTCCTTTATCTGTTGCTAAGCTCTTTCATTAGTGGCTCTTGACAAAACAGTGCTATGTAAAAGGTGACAGTCACACAGATAAAAATCCAGTTTTCTTTGTTTAACTAAAAAAGGGTACATTGTCTATATTTTTTTCTATGAGCTTTGAGACTGCTGGCAAGATTGAGATAGGTCTATAGCTATTCAGATCTGTAGCTAGAATCAGTCACTGATCATTTTCCAGAAAGAACCATACCTAGCAATAAAAGCACTGATACCACAAATCTATGTTAAAAATGATAAATCTTACAATACACCAAATCTAAAAAAGGAAAACAAAAACAGTACCCTACCAAAATAAGACACTGAGGTTTTATATGTGTTAAAGTGAAGTAACTGGGGGAACAGGAGAATCTTAAGGAAGATGCACCCATTTTGTTTTTTAGTCTGAAAAAGATTGCAGAAATTAAAGTAATATCATAGTGTAGATTCAGACTGTGCTATAACTTTAATTCCATTGGCCATGATGTAGGTATATTTGTATACACATTAGGGGGTAAATAAACATCACTGTTCTGCAGCTTGAATGAATAGAGGTGAGTGTGTGGTCTTGCTCTCTCTCATATAATTATATACAGAAGCTGGGAATGGGCGACAGGGGATGGATCATTTGATGATTACCTGCTCTGTTCATTCCCTCTGGGGCATCTGGCATTGGCCACTGTCAGAAGACAAGCTACTGAGCTAGATGGACCTTTGGTCTGACCCAGGATGGCCGTTCTTATGTTCTTAAGTACACACACACCAGTATACTCACCAAAAATATTTAGACTTGACGTGTGTATGTGTGTGTGTCCATAAGAATGGCCATACTGGGTCAGACCAAAGGTTCATCAAGCCCAGTATCCTGTCTTCTGACAGTGGCCAATGGCAGGTGCCCCAAAGGGAATGAACAGACAGGTTATCATCAAGTGATCCATGCCCTGTCACCCAGTCCCAGCTTCTGGCAAACAGAGGCTAAGGACACCATTCCTGCCCATCCTGGCTAAAGGCCATTGATGGACCTTTGTCCATGAATCTATCTAGTTCCCTTTTGAACCCTGTTATAGTATTGGCCTTCACAACACCCTCTGGCAAGGAGTTCCATAAGTTGACAGTGTGTTGTGTGAAAAAGTACTTTCTTGTGTTTGTTTTAAACCTGCTACCTATTAATTTCATTTGGTGGCCCCTTGTTCTTGTATTATGAGAAGGAGTAAATAACACTTCCTTATTTACTTTCTCTATACCACTCATGATTTTATAGACCTCTGTCATACCCCCCCCCTTAATAGCCTTTTTTCCAAGCTGAAAAGTCCCAGTCTTATTAATCTCTCCTCATACGGAAGCTGTTCTATACCCATAATAATTTTTGTTGCCCTTTTCTGAACCTTTTTGAATGCCAATATATCTTTTTTGAGATGGGGGTGACCACATTTGCATGCAATATTCAAAGTGTAGGCATATCATGGATTTATATAGAGACAATATGATATTTTCTGTCTTGTTATCTATCCCTTTCTTGATGATTCAGAGAACTATCCACAATGACTCCAAGATCTTTCTTGAGTGGTAACAGCTAACTTAGACCCCATCATTGTATATGTATAGCTAGGATTCTGTTTTTCAATGTGAATTACTTTGCATTTATCAACATTGTTTCATCTGCCATTTTGTTGCCCAGTCACCCAGTTTTGTGAGATCCTTTTGTAGCTCTTCGCAGTCTGCCTGGGACTTAACTATCTTGAATAGTTTTGTATCATCTGCAAATTTTGCTATGTCACTGTTTACCCCTTTTTCCAGATCGTTTATGAATATGTTTAACCATAAACAACAGTCATAAATCAGAGTCTCCTAGGAGGAGAGCTAAGTAACCATTTTATTTATGAATTGATTTGGATTTCATATGTAATTATATTAGAGTGACCAGGAACTTACCTATGTTCAAGCTGCAGAAGAGCTTTATTTTCTAATCCCTGTAACATAGTGTACCAAGAGAAATACTATAGGCTCCTTAATTAGATGGCAGTCTGAAAAATGCCCACATTGTAAAATGCTTTATTCTCTAGTTTTCTTTTCTGAGAAGCTTGAGTTGGCACAATAGTTTATAGATCCCCTTGACTGAAGCACCATTAGTGGTACATGGGAGGAGAGGGCTATTTATACTTGCCTTTAATTCTACTGAGATCTGAGTTCAAATCCTGGTTTAGGTGAAAAGAAGATGGAGAGACTGTGGGAATGAGGAAAAAAATGGGAAAGAATGGATTAAAGAGGGAGACTAGTGGGAGAGAAGTGGATGAAATTAGGAAGGGGAAAGAATTGGAGGGTGGAGAGTGAGGTGTTGGAATTATGAAAAGGGAAAAGAGATACTGGAAAAGACTAAGGACTGAAATAACTATGAAAAAATAGAGGAAAAAATCAGAAGAAATGAGCTAAAAAGAGGGGAAACTTACTTACTTTATTGTATAGAATAGCAAATAATTACACACACAGGCTGGGTTTTGTATATTAAGGAGATGTTGGAGGACATGACTGAGGAGGATGAGTGGACTTTGTGGGACCTGGCTGTAAATGGGAGTGGAGTGTTGGAGCTGTGTATGGAGAGGGATTAGCCTGCTTGGCTGGGTTTGTTTTTGCAACATTTGCTGCCGGCTGTTTCAAGATGTTTGTATAAATTCATATAAACAGTTAATGGTGAAATATCCAAGTGCGGTTTGGGTGTGAAATATTACAACAGACCTGAATTAGATGGGCAAGTTATTTTAGCATGGAAATCTAGAGAAATAGCAGGTAGATTCCCTGGCTTCTGACATACCATTTTAATTTGCTGTCTAGATTTGGAGGAGGATGGGCTGTCTCTTTCCTGGTCAAGACTAAATATTGCTGAGTAGAAGAATGTTGGGGAGTTGAGAAGAGAGAATAAAGGGATTCTAGGTACTGTATATGCCCTTTCACAGCTCTGCATTTTGTCCATCTCAAGCCAGTGCTCTACTGATCTTTCACTTTCTCTAGCACTAAATTCACTCCCATATTTTAACCATAAACAACAGTCATAAATCAGAGTCTCCTAGGGGGAGAATTAAGTAACCATTTTATTTATGAATTGATTTGGATTACATTATAACATGCATCTGACAGTGACTCTTTTCACAGAAGACCTTTGTTGTTTCAGCAGTTCAGTTGTGACCAGAAGGTGAGATGACGAGCAACAATTCTGGTGCTAATACTCCGAAAGAGATCTCAATGCCCTGTATAAAGTGGGGAGGGGAGGTATTATACTACTTCAAATGGGCAAAGTGAGGCACAGAAAAATGAAGTGACTTGTGCAGCGTTCCACACCAGGTTTATGGAAGAGCTGGGTTAGAACCCAGGTCATCTGACTCCTGGTCCAGTGATCTAACTGCTCCCTTGGTTAGCTGGTGAGGATTCATGCAAGCTCCTTGTTAAGAGCCAGTCTTTGCCCTCTTCTCCCCTCCCCCCCGCATAGGACTTGTTTGTTTTAAAAGTAAATGTGTCATCTGTGTCCTAAAATAACAAGCCTGAAATATCTGAACTAATGCAAATAAGTTGCTAGGGTTTAAAAGAACAAGCAGGTGGGTGCCACTTCTGCAGCTGGAGGAAGAGAAGTGGGAAACCTGGAGAACAAAAGAGAAAACCTACCTCCACACCATGCACGCTCACAAAGAATCATCTATCTCTCTCCCCCAAACCTGTAAGCCAGCTCTAAACATCACGATAGGCTCATAGACAATAATTTTTCCAGTGACTGGTAGAGAACAAAGCAATGGTTTTCAGACCCGATCAAGTATGCTGGTTTGCTCTTCTTGTTAAAATGTTCAGACATGTCTGAGGCTGGGTCTGAGCCAGTTGTTGCTTGTTCAGACAGCTGCCTTACCACACATACATGCTTCAGCAGCTGCTTCAAGGGGAGCTCCCTTTCTGTGTCCCTCATAAATACTCTTAGGAGCTTATGAGTGATGCACCGTATAATTCCTGCACCTCCCTCACCTTACTCTGGCCACTCCAGCATCACACAAAGAGTAGGAAAAACAGGAGGCAGAACCAGGTTTCTGTTCCAATGGGTGGGAGTCCTGTTGCTGATGAAGCCCCATTTTCTCTCTCGCAGTACCTGGCTGCCCAGCCCAAGTCCAGAGTTTGAAGAGCCAGTCCTATAAAGGAAGCCTTATTTCTTCCAAATTAACCTCCCCACAACCGTTTCCACATCAGCTAAGGAGACTTCCAGCAGTCAGTGGGAGGGACCCATTCACTTCAAGAACCAAAGGAGACCAACTCCTCACCTGAGCAACCACCCTATAAAAAGCAGCTCCAAGATGACCCACCTGCTGCCACTGCTGCTCCTCTGAGGAATAGCTGCCATTTAGGGCAACCACCTATATATTGCTTCTATGAGGCGCTAGAGGAGGGGATAAGTGAAGAGGTGCCGAGCCAAGGACGAGTATGGAAGGATTGTAAGACTTAGAGGCAGAGAGAGGAAAGAGTAGAAAATTGAGGAATTTTTGAGAAGAGGGGAAAATTGTATTTTCCCCAGGGAAATCTCACCTGACTGAAGTGGAATATATTTTGGGAGACTCTTGTTAAAATGTTAGTAGCACTGGCTCTAATCAGTAGACCATGTAGAGGTATTGGGGATATTCAGATAATTGAGCAATCTGATTAGCTGAATATTCATAGGTGCTTTTAATTAGTTCTCCTTAACTATAACAAACTACCATCCTGCTTGGCACTAATTGGGAGTCTCAACTGAAAGACTAAAGACTGAATGAGCACCCTTGGAGATGGTTCCTCCACGTCACGGTAAGGATGTATTGATGGGACAGTACTGTGCCTGTTCTATGCCTAAAAGGAGGGCTGCACACGCCAAGGCTATCAAAGCTCCAGCTCCTTTCATTACCATAAAATGCACATGAAAATATTTCTAGCTGTGGGGAGATCGAAGCTCTCAAATACAGCACTAGGTGTAAAGTCAAATATCCTGTAAATCCAACATTGCCCTCAATTTTTGTGATGTTCTTTATACATTCTCCATTTTGACACACTTTCTTTGTCCAGGGCAAGCATGATGTGTGTGAGAATCCCAGGGGAGGCTGACATAAGGCCATCTTATCAAAGATGAGTTAATGATGTCCTTGCAGTCTGTTGTTATTTTTGAGTGAAGAGTACATTACAGTGCCTGACTGTTTTGTCACTATCAAAGTCAGCATAATTGATGCTGACCATGGGAAAATCGGGGAAGAGTTGCTTTTTAGCTGTATTTTATTTTAAAGGGACACAGTCCACTTAAATTTAGCCTAAAATTTAAATGGTACAAAAACTGATTCTAGTAGAAGTGATTTGTCTTTTGGTTTATCTTCCAGTACTGATTCCAGGTCTCTTCTTTGCCTATTATCACTAGGGTGACCAGATGTCCCGATTTGGTAGGGACAGTCCCAGTATTTGGGGCTTTTTCTTATATAGGCTCCTATTGTCCCCCACCCCCTGTCCCGATTTTTCACACTTGCTGTCTGGTCACCCTAATTATCACTCTTTCAAACTAACCGAATCAACATGCTCATAGTTGTTAGTTTATGTTTGCCGAAGCATCCAATGCGGAGATTTGGGGTGGATTTGTTCATAGAATTGAGCCTCATGTTGTGACTTCCTAGGGTGTGCATATGCTGCCTCACCTCTCCATCTTCTCCCTCACACAGTTACCAGCAGGATCCAATCCCTTGATCAAGTTATAACTTCAGTTTGGACAAATTTCTCTACAGTTGGTTATTATGGTGGTGCCCAGGAGTCCCAGTCATGGACCAGGACCCCATTGTGCTAGGTGCTGTACAAACAGAACAAAAAATCCCTGCCTGCAATGGGATGTGCACTCCACACTGGCCCTGCAAGAGGAGATGAATTAGGCCAGGTGGCCAATCAGCTAATTATGCTGCAAACAGGGGAGCTTTAGGCTGGAGGCAGCTAATTAGAGGCTCCCATGTGAAGCAGCCCAGGGAAAGGCCGCAGGGTGCAGGGAACGGACCTTAGTTGCTGTATAGAGAGTGAGCCTGGGTTCCCCTGCCAGCCACTGTGGGAGTGGCATTGGGAGGCAGTGAAGCAGAAGACTGCCTGAGACTGCTGGAAAGCAGGAACCTTGATATACTTTCCCCTGGAAGCGGAAATCACAATAGTGACCTGCTCGGAGGGCTGAGTCATGAAGAGGACAGCTGCAATGCTAGAGAGCGAGATGGAGGGGAGGGATAGCTCAGTGGTTTGAGCATTGGCCTGCTAAACCCACGGTTGTGTGTTCAATCCTGGAGGGGGCCACTTAAGGATCTGGGGCAAAAATCTGTCTGGGGATTGGCCCTGCTTTGAGCAGGGGGGTGGACTAGATAACCTGCTGAGGTCCCTTCCAACCCTGATATTCTATGGGAGCTGTCTGGGTGAAACTGATTGGTGTAACCACTGAAAGGGGCATCGCCCTGACCTCCAGGAGGTGTCGCCGTCCAGCAGAGTTTACAATCTAATTATATAAATATAATAGAAGCATTAATATATGAATATTATGGATGAAATATTGCCGCCTCAGTCCCTAAACTAGCACCTGCATATCTTTTATGCATAGTTGTTTGCCTCTAGAAATGATCATCCTCATGCACCATCTTTTATATCCTCAAAACTTGTTGGAGCAAATTTGGAAGCCTAAAACCTTTCTCAAAAGGGTAAAATATCTCTAAAGGTTAAAATGTATCATATGGGGAAGAATATTTGGGCTTCATTATCGTTCCTGAGTTGGATAATATAGTACAGTTTGGTTAGAAATCTTGTATTAGCATAAAGATTTCTACATTTTGCCAGCACTTTCATTGTTCATTTGGAACAATGCTTGCATTATAGTAAACTAGTAGTTTCCAGATTACTTTAACTTTAAATGTTAGGGTTAGTAGCCAACACCTTTTCTGGATCAGAGACCTTCCTTAGCTAACACAGGATTAAGTCTGCTAGTTTAGGCTAATTGGCAGTATTTATCTTGAAAGCAACAGGGAAAGTGCATCATTTAAATTAATTTGTGAGGTAGGAATTATCAGTTTCTTCAGTGTCAGACCCTTTATTAAGAATGCATGTGCCAGGGCACAAGTTAGCGCCTTCCATGTTGCAATGTCTTCTGGTCTGAACAAAAATTGAAATAACTCATAATTGAAGAGAGAGACAGACAATATAGGACAATGTAATTCTTAGGGTTTAAAAAGAGAGTTTAGGGTTGTGTGGTGTTCCTCCCTTTCACAATGGGCTTTTGCGGTATCAAGTACAGGAGAGTTCAACATGCCACTACCATAATTTTACAGGATTTCTCTGCCACAAACCTACAGGGATGTGATTTCCCACCCCATTATGGGCCATTTAGATACAGTTACTATTGTGGTGCTTCTTGGTCCCTAGACCAAGGCTATCAAAATTTATTTGGTCAAAAATTTTGGACAGTCCCTTGCTGCAGCCCTGGCAGATTCACGTTAGATGTCGGATTGTTGCTAAAGGTAACATATGGAAAAGAAATACGTAGTCTAATCTCACTGTTCGGGGATTTGTACATAGGAAAGTCCCAGTAATCCTCAGGACTGAGACCTGTCGCATCCCTGTGAATAGGCATGAGGATAAACCCTTTTAAAATGTATAGCTTTTTAAAAAAACCAAACATAGTATACGTGTCTTGGGGTCCTGTGTTTCTTGTGCAACAGTCAAGGATACAACTGATTATCCTGGAAGGCTCTATCTGACTACCAAACCTACATATCACCTCTAATTTTTTCCATCCACATGCGGAATAAATTTTATTATGTACACTAAGGTAATGTGTGGATGTGCACCACCAGTAGAAACAAAAAACCTAGATATAACATATATATTTTAAAAAGTTACCATAGGGGTAATTACTCCAGCCAGGACAGCTTACACATTTTAGAACTCACTACTCAAAGAATTAAATTGAAGTGTATGAGAGAAATAAAAATTATGAAATGCATTGTAAAATATATGTTCTCCATATTAGAGTGGAATGCTGAGGAGAGCTGTGTCTTCATCGGGAGAAAAATTAACAAGCAATATGTGCCTGACTATGAAAAAAACAATCCAGATTTATCTTCTATTTTCTATGCAAATGGGAACTCATCTTTGGGTTATTGACATAACGTGATATGTTGATGCACTTGTCTGCATTGTCTGAGCTGTGTGACGATCTGGAAGTGACATAACTTGGTCACTTGAACAGTGTCTCTGTTCTGAGCTGGAGCTCTCAGTTGCAGTAATGTTGACCTCAAGCATTAGGTTCAGCATTTTGCATCTGTCTTTGCCACAAGTGTCAAATATAATTTCAAAACAAGTGGAAAAGTGTGTGTGCGTGAGGGAAATAGAATACTAAATTGAATGGTCATTAAACTGAAAAAAATCAGCATTAAAACTCTTCAACCTTTGATGTTTTGGTTGTTTAGATCACATAGCATTAAAAATGGGCTTAAAAATATCTTCATTTTATATATCATCTGTCAGCCATTCCAAGGGCTTTCAAGTTGGAGTCAGTTAAGGAGGCTTTAATGATAATGACCCAATTATTTTTAAGACTTGGTAGTAAACATATTCTGTAGAGATTATAAGGGTTTAAATTAATGGTTTCAGCTTTTAAACTTGATAAAAGCTACTGTAAATAACAAGAACACTCTGTGAAATTCCATTGACCAGACACTTTAATCACACTTTAGTCTAATTACAACAAGATGCGTTAATTAAAATTTTGAAACCTGGGAATAATTATTCTTTTCTCTTCAATATTTTTTGAATATCATTACCATATTCAGATCCTGTGAAGAGGGCACTGTTAGGTGTTTTGAACAACTAAAAATCATTTTCAGTCTTGTGGAAGCTTGAGATCACAGTCTGGTGTTTGTTTGTTTGTTTTTTAACTGATTTTTTCCCTATAGAATCTGTGGACAGTTGTTTGTTTTTTTAGGCTGTTTATTGGTATGGGGCTGCTGACATTAATCACCTGTTTTATTAACAGGGAACAAAAACATTAAAGCATGTGACTAAAAATCAGCATATCAAAAATGTGAATAGACTTTGCTTATAGCTTTTTTTTTTTTTTTTTTTTTTTTAATGAGGATGATTTAGAGAAATTGAAATGTAATATAGACCCTTTCACTCACTATATAATTGATTTGAATCTGGGCTTGATTAGTGGTGACCAAAAGTGATTTCCATTTGATGGCTGTTTGATGTATGTTAAATCAGTTTGGTCTGGTGGACAAGGGTCCCAATCACAAAATCCACCGCCACAATTGACACTCTTGTTAGCAGACTAAGCTGAGAAGCCAAGGACTGAATAAGAATGGAGACTGAGCTATCCTTTCAACCTTGTCATTGGCCCTTCCAGGTCAGGGCTGACTCACTTGGGAATGGGTAGTGTGGAGAAGCTTGTACAGTTTTTATACCAGTAAACATTATTTCAGTGGGGGTTGTGTGTGGTTTTTTTTCTTTTTTACCCAAATAATTATATCAGTACAGCACCTAATGAGGACACATTTACACTGGTATAAAGGATTAGGCCAGGTCCATGCTACAAAGTTTTGTCAGCATAGCAGTGTTGGCTAGGGGCCTGAAAAAAACCCACACACCCTTACCTGATGTAGCAATGCCAGCAAAACTCCCATTGTAGACAAAGCTATTTTGACAGAAGAGATCTTCTGTCAGGACAGTAATGTCTTTTGGGGAGGTGGTGTTCCTTTATCAACACAAAATCTCCTGTCATCTTATGCAAATATCTACACTAGGGGGCTCTGCTGGTGTAGCTACACTGGCAAAGGATCTGTAGCGAAGACAACACCTTATATCGGTCTAGCTTATATCCCTTTTCTTGTGCAAATAAACTATGCCAGTATAAAACACTTTATATTGAATAATTGTGACTATACTAAGGGTACTTTAGTTGTACTAGGCAACAGAGGGTCCTGTGGCACCTTTAAGACTAACAGAAGTATTGCAGCATAACCTTTCGTGAGTGAATGCCCACTTTGTCAGACACAAGTGGCATTCACCCACAAAAGCTTATGGTCCAATACTTCTGTTAGTCTTAAAGGTGCCACAGGACCCTCTGTTGCTTTTTACAGATTCAGACTAACATGGCTACCCCTCTGATACTTAGTTGTACTAGTGCAGTTAAAGAGCTGTCACTTTTGTGTGTAGAGAAGTGTGTAGTGGACACTGCGTGTGTCAGCTTGTATTAGTTATTCAGATTTTATTAGATAAGAAGTTGGATCCTGCAGTGATTTTTATATACTCTGGACAGTGCATTTTAATGGTAAAATGCCAGTTCTTTTATTTAGTAAGGAAGACTCAGAACACCAGTATGTGATCCTTTCTCACTGTAATTGAAGTAACCCTCCTTCATTCAAATCACGTGCTGGTACCTTCATTTAGAACACTTCATGCTGGAACAAAGACAACTACACATATGGGAAAGTAAACAAAGACAAAGGAAGGAAGAAGAAACAATGATATGAACTCCTTCTTTGGTTGGCAGCCTGTTTCCTTTGTTCTTCATCTCTTTTCTCCTTCTCCTTATTCATAGATGCATGGATTCCAAAGCCAGAAGGGTCCACTGTGATCATCTAGTTTGTCCTCCTGTATAACACGAGCCATACAACTTCTCCAAAATAATTCCAATAGAATGTCTTTTAGAAGAACATTCAATCTTGATTTTAACATTGCCAGTGATGGAAAACCAATTACAACCCTTGGGAAATTGTTCCAATGGTTAATTACCCTCACTGTTAAAAATGTGTGCCTTATTTCCAGTCTGAATTTTTCTAGCTTCAGCTTCCAGATGCTGGATCTTGTTATAGTTTTCTCTGCTAGATTGAAGAGCCCATTATCAAATATTTGTTCCCCAGGTAGATATTTATAGACTGTAATCAAGTTACCCCTTAAGACTTCTCTTTGTTAAGCTAAACAGACTCAAGGAGCTCAATCACTATAAGTAAGGCTAAGATTTTGTCACGAATATCTTTAGTAAAAGTCACCACAGGTCACAGGAAATAATGAAAAAGTCACAGAAACCTGACTTTTACTAAAAATATCCATGATAAAATGAGGAGCCTGGACAGCTGTGGGTGGGCTGGGAGCTCCAGGGTCCCCCTCTGCTAGTGTGTGCCATGTTGGTTTCTTATTCTAATTTCTTAGTCAAAATGTCATCAATGCTCTAGATAAGTCTAAGTATATTACAGTAACACTATTACCTTTATCAACCAAACTTGTAATCTAATCAAAAAAGATATCCAGTTAATTTGACAGGATCTGTTTTCCATAAACCCTTGTTGATTGGCATTAATGATATTATCCTCCTTTAAATATTGATTGAGACCCAATTCAGCCACTCCATTACTTTGTCCAGGATTGATGTCACACCAGCAGGCCTATAATTACCCAGGTCATCCTGTTCACCCTTCTTTTTAAAACTGCTGAATATAAGTTATCTGGACTTGTTGATTTAAAAATATTTAACTTCAGTAGCCGTTGTTTAACATCCCTTTGGGATAATGGTGGAATAGAAAGTGTTATCATGATATGATGTGACTGTATCTGTTTTTTCCCCCAAATATAGACTAGAAATATGTATTGGACACTTCTGCCTTTTCTGCATTCATAATTCTACCATATCCATCTAATAATGGAGCAATACTATTATTAGGTTTCTATTTGTTCCTAATATACTTTAAAAACTCCTCCTGATTGGCCTTACCTCTGCTGGCCATATATCTCTCCCTGTGTTATTAGGTTACTTCAGTTGTACTTCATTGAAATCAGTGGAATTATAACCATGTAAAAACTAGAGTAATACAGTGGTGAATCAGGCCCTGAACTTATGGTTTTATTTTGCTAGAGTAAAATAAGAAAAATATTTTCATTAATTCTTTAACGTGTTTTTCTCCAGAAAGCCTGGTGAGATTTCAGGTGGCTTTTACTATTTGGAACACATATTTAGTTTGCACTGGCCAGATCTGCCAGCACCCCTTATGATACTGATTTACAGGTGAACTGTGGAAAGCTGCTTGCCTGGTAAGACCTGTGTTTAGAGTTCAATATTTTTCATATACAGTGATAACACAAATGTCCTCTAGAGCAGAAGTATGTATTTCCTGCATTCCTTGCACCGCTTTAGTGCTAGTGACCTTGTAATTGTATGAAGGGAAACATAAGACCCTGGTCTTGGCAGGTATGTAAAGGAAGAACTGATTTTCATTGAAAGTATTTTGTTTAAAATTGTATTTGCCATTTTTAAGTGTGTGCACACTCTGTTATTGGTTTGAAATATCTTTCCTTCTCTATACAACAAAAATCATGTAATTTTTAAGGCCCTGCTCCTGCAATAAGCACTATGGGTCTTCCCTCAGAGGCCCATTGACTTCAATGTCTGGGTAAAGAGGTCTGCCTGCACAGAGCTGCTTATTGCAGGATCAGGGCCTAGCACCTTAAGATACTGACCATAGAGTGTGGTGCCATAATTGTTATACTTGCTGTTTTCCAACCTATATGATGTCATTAAAAAGCTTTTATGGATACATGCAAGATAAATTCTTTCAGTTAATACATTTGGATCTGTGTGCATCTTTCTCCTTTCAATTCCATGAATGAGAGCTGGAGACTCAGAGTAAGCGTGTGGCTATCACAGGGAATGATCGGGTTTTGCTGTGCTTGGAGGGATGATAAGTGCTGTTGTCACAAAGCACTGCAAAGTATTTTTTTTCTCTTGCAACCATGAATTGAATGCAGTTGCTGCTGTGACTGTGGGCCTGCTCCTGCTCCCATTGTTTTGAATGGCTCAGGATCAAGCCCTATGTGATTGCACTGATGCTCTATATTTTGTTTGGTATAGGGCTTTTTCCCCCAGGATTTGTCTTTAATTTTGACACCTGGCATTTTATTTAATAAAAATAGAATTAATAAGATGAGACTTGGGGAGGGCATCTATTTACTGGAGAATAGTCTATGTGGAACAGAAAATGAGTTTCCTTCTTGATGAACTAGGCAGTCACAGCAGATACATTTTCTTGACAGGAACCTCACACACTCTGAAAACCTTTTCATTAAAGGATTATATTAACCCATGTGCCCTTTTAGGAACAGGTAAACTATTCCCATTTTCCCTCCATCCAACCTTCTTATAAGTCTGTGACTTAATTACAGTATCAGTGGAAGAGATTGAAGTCTAGAGGCCCATTTGTAGCAATGTACTCCAGCACTGGACAAATGAAAAATAATCTAGTATGTGTACCTCTTTTTAGGTGGTATAGTGAGATGGTCCAACAAAGAGCGTTGATATGGGAAGTTACAAACTATCACTTTAATCGGAGACCCAACAGTATCATTTACACAGTGGTAGCAAGACTATATAACTTCAGGGCATTTATCAAAGTCCCTGGAGTTAGTTCCTTATTTCAAGCAAGATAGGTAAAACAGATATTGAGTAAAGAGTTAATCTCCATTCAGATCATTTAATAAATTGGGAGTTAAAAGTAAAAAACCAGAGAGGAGCTATTGGCTCTTGACTAACTGTGTCTTATTACATTCATAATTGTAAGTAAAAATGTCTTGAGTGCAAGTATGAATTTCCATTGTAAACATCATATTTAACTTTGTGATTTGGATGTTGTAATTGCATCTCTGGCTTGGTGCAACTTCCCTATGTTTAAAAGGTCCATGTCCCACATTTGGACTTACATAGTTGTAAGACATGTGATACAAATTCAGACCTAATCTTCTTTCTCCTCTAATCCTATTCAAAAGCCTTGGCTTACAGTCTGCTGGTAAAGCTGTTTAGCATCTATGTCTGTTTGCATCATCTACTGAGCTAGTCATCAGTGAAAAGCAAGTTATAGTCCAAGATATCCAGATATGATGGCTGCCTTCTTCCTACCCCTCCCCCCCCCCGCCCAGGGATTATAGAAGCTAGCACTAATTAGTGTAACATTTATAAACAGAGTAGAGGTTTGAGTGAGTGAGGGGGTGAAATTAGAATTTTTTACTTTATTTTTTTAAAACTTTTATGCTTAACTGCCTTTATTTTTATTGTGAATTTAGAGCTTGTGAAAGGAGACAAATTGATAGCCTTGGAGACTGAAAGTATCCATTTAGTCAAAGCATGGTACAATATATGCAGTCACAATGCAAGCTTCTCCTACCCCTTACACACCTGATATGGTAGATTAGTATCAATGGAGCAGATCCTGGAACCTGGCAAAATTATATGCAGTGCAAGAAAAGTTGGGGGTGCAAGGGTGGCTTAAAGCTAACCTTTGGATTCTGCTGATCCTGTAGCTGCTATGTGCAGGGCCAGTCCTGAGCTGCAGCAACCTGTGAACTGCTCCAACTTATGCAATCAGTAAATGATCCAGTGACTAAAAATTCAGCCTAGGAATTGGCATAACCTGTGGGGCATCCCAGCCAGTCTCCTTTTGTTCTGACCATAACATTTTCCCCCTGCTACACCTGCAGCAGGGAGTAGGGTCATGCAAGAGCCTCTAAATGGATTCTGTGTCAGCAGAGAATCCCACCTGCACTGGGATCTCATAAATTTCAGTCTATATTCAGATTCCCAAATAAAGCTAAATGGCTATATGCCCCTGAAAATCTGGCCTCGTGTTCTTTCTACAGAGAGCCAAATATCAAGGGTTTTTTTTCTGACAGGGACACCTGTCCATGAAGGACTGGAGTGATTCCTTCAATGCTTCCCATCTGAAGAGCCATCAGACAGTACTGACATTGTCTCTTCTTATCCAGGAGTGACCAGGAGGTGAAAGGTCTCTTATACCATTACCAGTCCATGAATCATCTAACCACCTTAGTAATATTGTTCTTCAATAGCTGTTATGTTACAGTGTAACGCTATTGCAAAAAAAGCGAACATCCCTCTGGGATGTATTAGCAGGAATATTGTAAGCAAGACATGAGAAATAATTCTTCCTCTCTACTCTGCGCTGATTGGGCCTCCACTGGTGTATTGTGTCCAGTTCTGGGCGCCACATTTCAGGAAGAATGTGGACAAATTGGAGAGAGTCTAGAGAAGAGCGACAAAAATTATTAAAGGTCTAAAAAACATGACCTATGAGGGAAGACTGAAAAAAAACCTGGTTAGTTTAGTCTGGAAAAGAGAAGACAGAAGGGGGACATAACAGGTTTCAAGTACGTAAAAGGTTGTTACAAGGAGGAGGGAGAAAAATTGTTTTTCTTAACCTCTGAGGATAGGACAAGAAGCAATGGGCTTAAATTGCAGTAAGGGAGGATTAGGTTGGACATTAGGAAAAACTGCTTAACTGTCTGGGTGGTTAAACACTGAATAAATTGCCTACGGAGGTTGTGGAATCTCCATCATTAGAGATTTTTAAGAGCAGGTTAGACAAACACCTGTCAGGAATGGTCTAGATAATACTTAGTCCTGCCATGAGTGCTGGGGACTGGAGTAGATGACTTCTCAAGGTACCTTCCAGTCCTATGATTCTACCTGGAAAGAGTTAAAAGAAAACTTTTAAACTGTGCCTGCTGTATGCAGCCTTATGGCTAAAGGCCTCATTGCAAAACAACAGTAAGCCAGATCCACACCTAGTGTAAATTTGCATAGGTTTTCTGAAATTAATGCAATTCAGTGGAACACTGTGATTTACACCATCTGGGGCTCTGGCCCATTCTTCACCTGCTACATTAATTGTTGTTAGTGCATGTTTATACAATTCCTCACTTTGCCACAGACTTCCCTTGTGACCTTAGGCAAATGACTTAATCTCTCTGTGCCTCAGTTCCCCATCTGTACAATGAAGATAATAGAAAACTTCCTTTCTCCCACCTTTTGTCTGTCTTGTCTGTTTAGACTGTAAGTTGTTTGTGGCAGGAACTATGTTTCCACAGAGTTTAACATGATGGGACCCCAGTCTTGCTTGGAGCCTCTAGTCACTAATGTAATACAAATAATATTTATTATTATTACTATATTCTAAACAATTTTCAGTTAAAATACAGCAATTTTTTGTAGCTCTATGGCACACCAGTACTCTGTCTCCATCTGGAGAACACACACTGATGGGTAGTTGGTATTTGATATCACATAGTACAAAGAGATTAATTTCTAATTGTTATACCAACTGACATCTACTCATTAATTTGAAAATTTGAAAATCTGTTAGCTCTCATAATGTTTTTCTTCTTTTTATCACCTGCCTTGATATACAGAAAACCCTAGCTCTAGATTATATCACCAAAGACTAATCATTTTTTCTTATTAACAGAAAGTTGGCCATAAACCTCACTCTAAGTGACATGTTTATAGTGTGACTTTAGTGTTCTTAGCAGGAAAGAGTTTAAGTAGAACAAATAATTGTACAGGATGAGCCAGTACTCCTGTGCTTCATGCCTGATTTACATCAGATCAAGGTTATGATAGGTGTGTGCAGTATGTGACAAAGTCAGACCACACAACCACCAGAGAGTGGTCCTGTTGGGATCCAGGCAGTGGGCATGCGGAAGGACGTTCCTCCAGCCTAAGGGGAGGATCCACAGGTCTGGGATTCCAAATGATTACGGATAACTAAAGAGATAATAGGAATGGGAGTGAGGTCACAGGGCTAAACGAAGGGAACCTGACAGGGACACCGAGCAGAGAACCCCAGACAGCGCCCACTGCTCCTCGAAGGTGTCAAGGGAGCCAGCGGATGCTGCCCAGAGGAACTCTGCCCTGATGCGTGACTGGACGGAGGAGTGGAAATAGGTGCCACAGTCACAGGAAACCCCATCAGGCAACCTCCTCTCCCTGGTTTTGTAAATGGCCATTTTGGCCAGAGCTAGGAGGAGGTTGACACTCCAGAGAGTGGTGGCAGGCAGCCATATCAGTCGTAGAATGGGAAAGGTCCTTGTCTCCATGACCTGAAAAGAGGTTACCTCAAGTCAATTAGGGACATCTGAGTCCAGTTAAGGGCCGCTTGTGACCTTAAAAAAAACAAACAAAAAAACCCACCCATTTTCTGGTGGGGGGAGGGTGGGAGAGATGAGAGACAAGCTGTAGCAGGGGTAGTGGTAGCTGGGAAGAAAAAAATAAAGCTTTGCCTGGGTGGAAGGCTGCTCTCCTCCCTATAGGGGAAGCAGCCGAGCTAATGGACTGTTTGGGGAAGGACTGGCACCCAGAGGCCAGCATACCAGAGCAATGCTCCAGAGAGGGGACAGGGAGAGATATTTCCTTTTTGTGTTATGAACTTGTTTCTTTTTGTTTGACTGAAGAGGATTCGTTGGGCCTACCTTAAGGCCCACTTTGTAAATACTGAAAAAATAAAACCTGAGTGAGGAATAAAAACTTTCTGGGATGGGACTGATTTATTCCAGGCCCCCACCACCAGAGGGGGAAATGCTGAGTCCAGTGGGGCGAAAGAGGAGCTTTGCCGTGTGGTGTCACAAGTGGGATTTGATGCAGTTGATTAGCCTGGGGGCAACATAGATTGCTGCTGAGAATGGATGACGTAATGAGGGTGCTGGTGCAGGCTACAGTGGCACAACAAGAGGCTACTGGAGTCCAGATGGCTGCTGAGCAGGAGTCTGTATGGGTACAAGAAGAGACAAATCAACTGCTGATGAACCAGGCAGCCCAGGACAGAGCCACCATACAGGAGTTAGTGGAACAACTGAAAGCTCTGACAGCTCTGGCATGTGGCCATGATGGGACACAATCCCTGAGGGCCAACCGTTACCTAAAAAAGATGATAGCGGAGGATAACGCTGAGGTGTATTTCCTCATGTTTGAAAAAACAGCTCTACATGAGGCCTGACCCCAGGCCAGTGGGCCAGTATCCTTGCCCCTTTCCTGTGTGGGAAGGCCTATGATATGGCAGCAAAGGCCGCTACAGACTACTCCCAGTTGACAGCTAAGATCCTGGCAAGATCGGCTATGCCCACCATGATAATGGCTCAGAGATTCTACGAGTGGAGGTACCAGGAGAACAAAGTGCCCAGGTATCAACTGTTCGACCTGATCTATCTCACACCGAAGTGGCTTCATTCCATGACCCACTGTTACAGAACTCTTGGTTTTGGACAGATTCATGAGGACTATAGCCAGACCTATGAGGATAGGTTGACCAAAATGATTCTCTCTCTTATGATGATTTGGTCACCTTTGTGGCGATGCAGTTAATGGTCAGAGACCTTTCTTAGATTACCAGGGAAGAGATGTACTGGACCAAGAGACTAGTCCCTGGCCCATACTAGCTGGCTTAGGCTTGGGCTAAAGGGTGTTTAATTGCGGTGTAAATGTTCTGGTTCAGACTGGAGCCCAGGCTCTAGGACCCTGCAAAATGGGAGGGTGTCAGAGCTTGGGCTGCAGCGTGAGCCTGAATGTCCACGCTGCTATTAAACAGCCCCACAGCCAGGTGTCTACCTGCAGTCTACCTATCCTTAGTGGCCAGCAGATCAGAGGGCATCCCCTTCTGTGATCCTAGCAGGGTCTGCTGGAGCAAACCCCTGTCAATATCCTAGGTTTTGCTGGGACAGGGCTCCTCTCCAGCAGGGAGCTTTAAAAATAAATAAATTCCTGCTCACTTTCACCTAACTGTTTTTTTTGTGGGTACAGGGCCATGGAAGATAATGAAGCACTGCGTTCTGCTGAGAAACTTACAGTTTAAACAGTTAGAATTCGAGGAAATTCAGAGTGGAGAAGCACAAATATCCCTTTTACCAAGCAATGGTTTGTTAAATTAAGGGATATTCTTCTAATGGAAAAAATTGACTTGTCAGTAAAATTATTTGCCATAACGCCTGGCATCATACTATCATCCATAGTAAGTTACAAATACATGCAAGCAGCCAAAGCACCATCTCTAGCATAATTTGAGCTGGAATGATCTCAAGTGTGTGACTAGCAATGATAATTTTCAACAGCGATATTAATAGTGTGTCTGCATTTAGTAGCTAATATAATTTGATTGTTTAGTGTCAGTTGCCTTTTGTTCCCCACGTAAACTCTTCACTCCTCCCCCCTGGTCTATTACACAATAAAAAATATAGTAATTAAGGGTTAAAATCTTGTCTCTTTTTGAAGTAAATAGCAAAACTCTTTAGTGGGGCCAGGATTTCAGTCTAAGGGTCTGTCTACACAACAATAAAAGACATATGGCACTGAGTCCTAGAACCTGGGTCAGCTGACTCAGGCTTGTGGGGCTTGGGCTGTGGGATTAAAACAGTGTAGATGTTCAGGCTCAGGATGGAGCCTGGGCTACAAAAAGCCACAAGGTGGGAGGGGCCCAGTGCCCAGGCTCCAGCTTGAGCATCTACACTGCTATTTTTAGTTCTGTAGCTTGGGTAAGCTGACTTGGTCTCTGGAATTCATTGCCATGGTTTTTTTTTTAATTGGTATGAAGATACATACTACAAGTGTTTCTGAATTCAGTTCAATGTAACTACCAAGTTGTTTTAAAAAGAACCCATAATATATACAACTTAGATGTGTGTATTAAAAGTTATGGCTAAAAGTTTCAAGCTACAGTGACTAACTTCAGCTCCTAAATCCATATTTAGACACCCCAATAAAATGTTTTTATAGAGATACTGGGCACCCACAAAACCCAATTAAGTCACTTTAGACTCCAGGGTTTGTAAACTTAGGCCTATATATTTTAAATGTTTAAGGCCAGTGGAAAATGACAGGCCTTTCCATAATTTTCGCTAATAGCTTATTTTAAAAAATGCAGGTCATTCATATTTTTGTAAAGACTGTCCTCCCTGTTGAAACCATCTCAATATTGCACTCTAAGGCAGTCTTGCATAGAGAGAGCTTCAGCCAGAGAATGCTAGCTTCAGCAAATGTATGAACCTACTATCTACTACAACTATACTTACCTCAATGAGATGCCTCGTTGGAACCATTTAAATGAGAATATTATTAATCAAAGTGATTTAATATTTATTATCCATTTCACTGCTCTGTGACAGTACAGTAACTCCTCACTTAAAGTTTTCCCGGTTAACGTTGTTTCGTTGCTGATCAATTAGGGAACATGCTCGTTTAAAGTTGCGCAATGCTCCCTTCTAACGTCCTTTGGCAGCCGCCTGCTTTGTCCACTGCTTGCAGGAAGAGCAGCTGTTGCAGCTAGCTGGTGGGGACTTGTAACCAGGGTAGACTGGCAGCCCCCCGTAGACTAGTAGACTATCAGCTCCCCGCTCCCCTAAGTTCCCTGTACTGCAGCCACCCAGCAGGCTAGCAATTGCAGGCTATCAATCGGCAGTTCAGCTGTCCCTCCCCCCACTGCCATGTGCTGCTCCTGCCCTCTGCCTTGGAGCTGCTCCCAGAGACTTCTGCTTGCTCTGCAGGGGCGGAAGGGGGGGCTAATGTCAGGGTGTCCCCCTTCCCCCTGCTCCTGCACCTCACTTACCCCTTCTCCATATAAAGCAGGGAGGGGATACCGACGGAGAGAGACAGAGAGAGCTTGGGGCAGCAGCTGTTGTCTCAACTTCCTGATCCACTTAAAAAGACAATGCACTTAAGAGTGGGTCAGCTTACTTAAAGAGGCAGTGTGCATCTCTCTCTCTCTCTCTCTCCCCCACACACAAGGTATGTGTCTGTCTCTGTATGCTATGCCTCTCCCCACCCTCGTGTTCATGCTGCCTTGTGTGAGAGGCTACATTAACAACAATGTGTTAACCCTTGAGGGCTCAGCTGAGTGCTAGTTCATCATTTAGCAGTAAGGCATTCCCTGGGAAATATCCCTCCCTCTTCCACCCTTTAACTTCACCACCTCAGCCAAACTTCACAATCATCATAGCTGTGAACAGTATTAAATTGTTTGTTTAAAACATATACTGTGTGTATATCTATATAATATATAGTTTTTTGTCTGGTGAAAAAAATTTCCCTGGAACCTAACCCTCTCCCCATTTACATTAATTCTT
This sequence comes from Trachemys scripta elegans, assembly GCF_013100865.1. NCBI lineage: Eukaryota > Metazoa > Chordata > Testudines > Emydidae > Trachemys > Trachemys scripta. The sequence goes on from NC_048299.1 coordinate 100,325,496, forward strand.
ATGGGGAAATTGGATTCACTTAATATCGTTTCACTTAAAGTCGCATTTTTCAGGAACATAACTACAACGTTAAGTGAGGAGTTACTGTAACACGGCTGTATTGCATTTATGGTCTTAGGAGCAGTTTCAAACACAAGGTTTATTCAAATGAATAGGCTGCCCAGTCCCCTTCACAGAGCAATCTCATTAGATCTCAGAAGTTAAGTAGGGGTTTGAGCTTGGTGTGCACCTGAGTGGGATGTTGCCAAGGATAAATTAAGGTGATGCAGAAGGTAGTGTTGGAGATTCTATAGCAGGCACTCCTTCCCACTCAACCAATGCACCAAAATGGCATTAGGGGGCATTCTGGTGCTGGAGGTTCCTTTTTTCCGATGAGATGTAGGTCCATTTTGTCACTAAGTTTTCATAACAATTCTTGGTGAGTCTGCCCCAGTACTCTGGCCAAATTCTGTCTTGGGTAATTACATTTTCCCTAAACTGTTTGTGATGGTGCTTATCATTATGGTTGCATTGTTCTACCCCAGAATCAGCTGCATATCCAAATGTTTTTGTAACAGAAATTAATTTATATTTTTCAACCAGCCTTACTAGAGAGATACCTAGTACATATCAAGGCACATTTGAGGCTGTGCTGTGTTTAGCCCTCTTAACTCTGACTGGTAGGTCTTTGTGTTCAAGTGTACACACTTAAACATTATTTTATGGATATCCAAGAATCCTGTTGACAAAACAGTAGCAAAAAGACTGTAGAGACTGAAACAGATGGTGACAGCTTTTCTTTACATGGGTTGTATGTTAATTTAATTAGGCATAGGTCAAAGAAAGCTTTGTATTCATCTATAGCTCCCCCAGGCTTATACATGTCATACTTCTGATGCAGGGCATTCAGAGCTCCAGATACTCCATTACTATATATTCCTAAATATATAATGGGTCAAATTTTGCCTTCAGTTTGGCTTTTGTTGCGTTGTAAAAGAGTCGAATGTAGCTCCATGAATTTATTTGTAAGGGTTGCTGGCAGGAAGAAGAGGGAATTGTTTAATCACTCTGATGCTGTCACGGTTTTTATTGTGGATATTCATTGTTCATAAATGATTAATGTTCATGTGAAATAACTTAAAATGAGATTTTTGTGATGAACACAATTTTCAATCTTCTCTTTTTGTGCTTTAATGGATCAATGGATCTTCCTCCTCCCCAAAACCTAAAATTTGTTGTTTAGACAGATTGTGGTGATGCTGTATAGAAGTAACCAAATTCCCTGCCGAGTTCAACCCTTTATTGCAGTGAGAGAATGCCTTGATGGCAGATCTTCTCCGTTGCAACTTTGCAGCAGTAGATGGGATTAACTGTTTGCTCTAAAAAAGGAGCTGATAGTGAGGTTTAGCCACAACAACCATTTCAGAAAATCAATTCTGTATCAACTCACTAGCTTTCAGCAACCAAGAAAGTCAGACCACACTGCAGTAAAGATCAGGGAGTTCTGGAAAAACTTATGGGCACATTCCAGCAAAATATATCTCTGGTCTTCTGAACCACGCAAGTTGTGAAAGGTTGCAGCTGCTGGGTCTGTGGCAGTCAATTACCTGGGAACAGGCAGTCAGCAGTGGAAGCCAGAAAAGAACAAATAAAACTATGTCAATGCATTGTGGAGCTTTCTAGGGGAAATAACGTGTGCAAAGGAGTTCCCAGCCTTGCATGCATTAATAGTCCCTGTACTTGGTCGACCTGTCAAACTTTCTCTGCATCTGTTCAGCCTGCAGAAATGAGTCCAGCCATAAAGTAACCCTCACTTTGTAGATTCAAATAGGAAAGTTGAGGTTCCTAGTTCAATGTCTAGGCCATAAAAGCAGGTGGAAGAGGAAACAAACTGATTATCATTGAGGGGGTTCACGCCCCCTCTTGCAATTGTTGCTTGTTTGGCAGCTGGAGGATGAAGTAATCTCTGGGCTACGTAATCTGTCGTGGACTTCTGCTCCAGATGTGGACTGGCTACAGAACTTGTTCATACACACCAGATGTGTTCATCATAAGATCTTTTAATGCTCTACCAGGTGTGGCTAAGGTTTGTTTAAATAAGGTATTCTACATACAGCATCACCTAGTGGCTGAACAGTATAATTCAATAATGACAAGGCCAATTCAGTCAGTGCGGATGTAGTCCATTCCCAATAATTGAGGAGGAAGTATCAATACCAAGAGAGGGAAATTGCTTTTGTAGTGAGCCAGTCACTCCCAATCCCTATTCAAGCCCAAATTAATGGTGTTAATTTCAACAATTTCCACCCCACCATTAACCTCAGCCTGGACCAGTCCACACAAGAAATCCACTTCCTGGACACTACAGTGCAAATAAGTGATGGTCACATAAACACCACCTTATACCGGAAACCTACTGACCTCTATTCTTACCTACATGCCTCCACCTTCCATCCAGGACCCATCACACAATCCATTGTCTACAGCCAAGCCCTAAGATACAACCGCATTTGCTCCAATCCCTCAGACAGAGACAAACACCTACAAGATCTTTATCAAGCATTCTTAAAACTACACTACCCACCTGGGGAAGTAAGGAAACAGATTGACAGAGCGAGACTGATACCCAGAATTCACTTACTACAGGACAGGTCCAACAAGGAAAATAACAGAACACCACTGGCCATCACGTACAGCCCCCAGCTAAAACCTCTCCAGCACATCATCAACGATCTACAATCTATCCTGGAAAACGACCCCTCACTCTCACAGACCTTGGGAGGCAGGCCAGTCCTCACTTACAGACAGCCCCCCAACCTGAAGCAAATACTCACCCGCACCTACACCACAGAAACACTAACCCAGGAACCAATCCCTGTAACAAACCCCGTTGGCTACTCTACCCTAGCGACACCATCAGAGGACCCAACCAATCAGCCACACCATCAGGGGCACATTCACCTGCACATCTACTAATGTGATCTATGCCATCATGTGACAGCAATGCCCCTCTGCCATGTACATTGGCCAAACCGGACAGGCTCTACGTAAAAGAATAAATGGACACAAATCAGACATCAGGAATGGTAACATACCAAAGTCAGTAGGAGAACACTTCAATCTCCCTGGACAGTCTATAACAGATTTAAAAGTAGCCATCCTTCAACAAAAAAAACTTAAAAAACAGACTTCAAAGAGAAACTGCAGAACTACAATTCATTTGCAAACTTAACACTATTAATTTGGGCTTGAATAGGGACTAGAATGGCTGGCTCACTACAAAAGCAATTTTCCCTCTCTTGGTATTGACACCTCCTCATAAATTATTGGGAGTGGACCACATCCACCCTGACTGAATTGGCCTTGTCATCATTGATTCTCCACTTGTAAGGTAACTCCCTTCTCTTTATGTGCCAGTATATTTATGCTTGTATCTGTAATTTTCACTCCATGCATCCGAAGAAGTGTTTTTTTACCTACGAAAGCTTATGCCTAAATAAATCTGTTAGTCTTTAAGGTGCCACCGAACTCCTCGTTGTTTTTGTGGATACAGACTAACATGGCTACCCCTCTGATACTTGAGCACAATTTAATTTCACATTCCATCTCCCTGTTTAAGTTCTACATTCCTACAATTTACAATATTTACATTATCACACTGTCTTTGAAGTTCAGAACCTATCAGTCTGTTAAGTGTCTCTGAATCATACTGCTTTCCTAATTACATGACCCGAAAGCATAACAGTTTGGTTTATTGGCTATCTATTAGTTGCAATAACTGGCTATGTTTGGTCTAGAATCCTTGAGTCATCATCTTGTTCTGCACCTGCCATCTGTAGAGTATGCTCTATTGATTGTTCTCTCTGAGGAACAAACTGAAGATGTTGACGGTTTTTGTTGAACTCTCTGCTGTCAGTCTCGATTACATGATTTACGTGCTGAATTCGTTTTCTTTGAAACTTGCAGTTGTCCATCCCTTTTCTTCATCCGATTTGAAATGAACATCGTCTCCAGGTTCTAGACCCAGCAGTTATCTAATTGAGTGACCTCTGTTGTAAAAGCATTAAGCTTTTTTAGCCTTTTAATCGAATTTTTGGCTATTCTCTTCATGTCTGTCCACTTTGGAGACAAATTATTTTCCAAAGTTGGAATGGTAATTCTGAGTTGTCTTTCCATTAGGAGTTGTGTGGGACTATATCCAGTAGTTGTGCTTGGTGGTGATCTGTAACTCAGAAGAGCATGGAATGGATCTTCCTGCTGTAGGATTTTCTTGGCTGTCTGTACAACTCTCTCAGCCTCTCCATATTAACCAGAAGTTAATGGACTGCTAGTAATATGATGAAGATCATATTTCATTTGAAATGACTTAAATTCTGCTGCAGTGAGCAAAAGTGCATTTCAGTTTCTTGATAACACTGTGACATGTTATATCTTTCAAGTACATTATTTCTATATTCCTGAAAAAATAGTCCATGGTGATCAGATAATTATGTTCTCTGAATTTGCATAAGTCTGCAGCTAGTCTCCTCCAAGGTCTGTTTGATAGAGGTGTTGTTATTAAATGTTCTTTGTGTCACATTGCTTTGTTAGTTCTGCAGTATTCACATACAGAAGAACTTTACGTCCTTGCTGATGTATGGACACCGCACTGACTGGTTGGCCCATTCATGGCATTTAGTTAATTTCTGATGTCCTTCAATGGATGAGGTTTAAGATTTCTCCAGTCGTTTAATTTGGAATTACGATCCAATTACCTTTATTTTTGAGTCCATTCGACTTGTTTAATTGTCCATGCACTGCAAAGTAGTCTCTTGTCACTTCCTTAGGGTATGTCTACACTACGAAATTAGGTCGAATTAATAGAAGCCGGTTTTATAGAAATCGGTTGTATACAGCCGATTGTGTGTGTCCCCACATAAAATGCTCTAAGTGCTCTAGTCGGCGGACCGCGGCTAGCGTCGACTTCCGGAGCATTGCACTATGGGTAGCTATCCCACAGTTCCCGCAGTCTCTGCCGCCCATTGGAATTCTGGGTTGAGATCCCAATGCCCGAATGATGCAAAACAGTGTCGCGGGAGATTCTGGGTACATGTCGTCAGGCCCCTCCCCCTCCATCAGAGCAACGGCAGACAATAGATTCGCGCCTTTTTACCTGGGTTACCTGTGCAGACAACATACCACGGCAAGCATGGAGCCCGCTCAGCTCAGCTTACCGTCACCATATGTCCTTTGGGTGCCGGCAGACGTGGGACTGCATTGCTACACAGCAGCAGCAGCTAACTGCCTTTTGGTGGTAGACGGTGCAGCATGACTGGTAGCCTTCATTGGCGATCTGGGTGCTGGCAGCTGTGGGGCTGGCAGCCGTAGGGCTGCATTGCACCAGCCCCTTGCCTTTTGCCTTTTGGCAGTAGATGGTGTATTACGACTGGTAACCGTCCTATTCCAAGTTGGATCATCGCACATTAGCAGAGTCTTCCCTGAGCGGCAGATCGTGCAATAGGCCTGAAGGCCATCGTCATCATACAGGAAAAATGTGGCTAGCAGTCTTAGTACACTAACTGCCAAGCGCCCAGTATTTGCTGCCAAGCACCCAGAAGATGCCGAGGGCTATCAGTCATGCTGCACCGTCGTCTTAAGATGTAAAAAATAGATTTGTTCTGTATTCGTTTGCTTCCCCCTCCCTCCGTCAAATCAATGGCCTGCTAAACCCAGGGTTTTCAGTTTAATCTTTGGGGAGACCATTCTGTGTGACAGTTGTTTGTGTTTCTCCCTGATGCACAGCCACCTTTCTTGATTTTAATTCCCTGTACCTATACGTCATGTCGTCACTCAGCCTGCCCTCCCTCTCGCCCTCCCTGCTTCCCCTGGTCCGTCAGATACTAGTTTCGCACCTTTTCTCAGACCAGGCGCCATAGCTAGCACTAGGATCATGGAGCCCGCTCAGATCACCGCGGCAATTATGAGCACTATGAACACCACGCGTATTGTCCTGGAGTATATGCAGAGCCAGGACATGCCAAGGCGAAACCCGGACCAGCCGAGGAGGCGATTGCAGCGCGGCGAAGAGAGTGATGAGGAAATTGACATGGACATAGACCTCTCACAAGGCACAGGCCCCAGCAATGTGGAAATCATGGTGTTACTGGGGCAGGTTCATGGCGTGGAACGCCGATTCTGGGCACGGGAAACAAGCACAGACTGGTGGGACCGCATCGTGCTGCAAGTGTGGGACGATTCCCAGTGGCTGCAAAACTTTCGTATGCGTATGGGCACTTTCATGGAACTTAGTGACTTGCTTTCCCCTGCCCTGAAGCGTCAGAATACCAGGATGAGAGCAGCCCTCACAGTTGAGAAGCGAGTGGCGATAGCCCTGTGGAAGCTTGCAACGCCAGACAGCTACCGGTCAGTCGGGAATCAATTTGGAGTGGGCAAATCTACTGTGGGGGCTGCTGTGATCCAAGTTGCCAGGGCAATAAAAGACCTGGTAATATCAAGGGTAGTGACTCTGGGCAACATGCAGGCAATAGTGGATGGTTTTGCTGAAATGGGATTCCCAAACTGTGGTGGGGCCATAGACGGAACCCATATCCCTATCTTGGCACCGGAGCACCAAGCCACCGAGTACATAAACCGCAAGGGATACTTTTCAATGCTGCTGCAAGCCCTGGTGGATCACAAGGGACGTTTCACCAACATCAACGTGGGATGGCCAGGAAGGGTACATGATGCTCGTGTCTTCAGGCACTCTGGTCTGTTTCGAAAGCTGGAGGAAGGGACTTTCTTCCCGGACCAGAAAGTAACCGTTGGGGATGTTGAAATGCCTATCGTGATCCTTGGGGACCCAGCCTACCCCTTAATGCCATGGCTCATGAAGCCGTACACAGGCAGCCTGGACAGGAGTCAGGACCTGTTCAACCAGAGGCTGAGCAAGTGCCGAATGGTGGTGGAATGTGCATTTGGACGTTTAAAAGCGCGCCGGCGCAGCTTACTGACTCGCTCAGACCTCAGCGAAAAGAATATCCCCATTGTTATTGCTGCTTGCTGTGCACTCCACAATATCTGTGAGAGTAAGGGGGAGACATTTATGGCGGGGTGGGAGGTTGAGGCAACTCGCCTGGCCACTGATTACGCGCAGCCAGACACCGGGGCGGTTAGAGGAGCACAGCAGGGCGCGGTGCGCATCAGAGAAGCTTTGAAAACAAGTTTTGTGACTGGCCAGGCTACGGTGTGAAACTTCTGTTTGTTTCTCCTTGATGAACCCTCCGCCCCCCTCCACCCGGTTCACTCTACTTCCCTGTAAACCAACCACTCCACCCTCCCCTCCCCACTTCGAGCACCGCTTGCAGAGGCAATAAAGTCATTGTTATTTCACATTCATGCATTCTTTATTAATTCCTCACACAAGTAGGGGGATAATTGCCAAGGTAGCCTGGGATGGGTGGGGGAGGAGGGATGGAAAAGGACACACTGCATTTTAAAACTTTAACTCTTATTGAAGGCCAGCCTTCTGATGCTTGGGCAATCACCTGGGATGGAGTGACTGGGTGGCCAGAGGCCCCCCCACCGTGTTCTTGGGTGTCTGGGTGAGGAGGCTATGGAACTTGGGGAGGAGGGCTGTTGGTTAAACAGGGGCTGTAGCGGCGGTCTCTGCTCCTGCTGCCTTTCCTGCAGCTCAACCATACGCTGGAGCATATCAGTTTGATGCTCCAGCAGACGGAGCATTGACTCTTGCCTTCTGTCTGCAAGCTGACGCCACCTATCATCTTCAGCCCGCCACTTGCTCTTTTCATCCCGCCATTCAGCCCGCCACCTCTCCTCTCATTCATATTGTGCTTTTCTCATTTCTGACATTGACTGCCTCCACGCATTCTGCTGTGCTCTATCAGCGTGGGAGGACATCTGGAGCTCTGTGAAGATATCGTCCCGCATCCTCCGTTTTCTCTTTCTAATGTTCACTAGCCTCTGTGAAGGAGAAACATTTGCAGCTGGTGGAGGAGAAGGGAGAGGTGGTTAAAAAAGACACATTTTAGAGAACAATGGTACACTCTTTCGTTACAAGGTCGCATTTTTCCTCTTCTAGTGAGGGCCTGCCGGTTTGATATGAGAGATCACTCACGCAGTGCCAGGCAACAGATTTCGGCTTGCAGGCAGCCATGGTAACATGTGGGAATGGTTTCAAACAGCAGCGCCCTCATTTCCCATATCAAGGATGAATTGGGTTGGCCATTTAAAATGGGTTTTCAATGTAAAAGGAGGGGCTGCGGTTTCCGGGTTAACATGCAGCACAAACCCAACTAAACCACCCCCCCCACACACACACACCCAATTCTCTGGGATGATCACTTCACCCTCTCCGCGTGGCTAACAGCGGGGAACATTTCTGTTCAGAAGAGCAGGAACTGGCACCTCTGAATGTCCCCTTAATAAAATCACCCCATTTCAACCAGGTGACCGTGAATGAGATCACTCTCCTGAGGATAACAAAGAGAGATAAGGAATGGATGTTGTTTGCATGCCAGCAAACATCGGGTCCATACGCTGCCATGCTTTGTTATGCAATGATTCCAGACTACGTGCTACTGGCCTGGCGTGGTAAAGTGTCCTACCATGGCGGACGGGATAAGGCAGCCCTCCCCAGAAACCTTTTGCAAAGGCTTTGGGAGTACATGAAGGAGAGCTTTCTGGAGATGTCCCTGGAGGATTTCCGCTCCATCCCCATGCACGTTAACAGACGTTTCCAGTAGCTGTACTGGCCGCGATTGCCAGGGCAAATTAATCATTAATCATTAAACACGCTTGCTTTTAAACCATGTGTAATATTTACAAAGGTACACTCACCAGAGGTCCCCTGTGTGCCCTCAGGGTCTTGGGTGAGTTCGGGGGTTACTGGTTCCAGGTCCAGGGTGACAAACATATCCTGGCTGTTGGGGAAACCGGTTTCTCCGCTTCCTTGCTGCTGTGAGCTACCTACATTACCTCCATCCTTATCTTCCTCGTTCCCTGAACCCTCTTCCCTGTGTGTTTCTCCATTGACGGAGTCAAAGCACACGGTTGGGGTAGTGGTGGCTGCACCCCCTAGAATGGCATGCAGCTCCGCGTAGAAGCGGCAAGTTTGCGGCTCTGCCCCGGAACTTCCATTTGCTTCTCTGGCTTTGTGGTAGGCTTGCCGTAGCTCCTTAATTTTCACGCGGCACTGCTGTGTGTCCCTGTTATGGCCTAGGTCCTTCATAGCCTTGGAGACCTTTTCTAATACTTTGCCATTTCTTTTACTGCTACGGAGTTCAGCTAGCACTGATTCATCTCCCCATATGGCGAGCAGATCCCGTACCTCCTGTTCGGTCCATGCTGGAGCTCTTTTGCGATCCTGGGACTCCATCACGGTTACTTGTGCTGATGAGCTCTGCGTGGTTACCTGTGCTCTCCACGCTGGGCAAACAGGAAATGAAATTCAAACCTTCGTGGGTCTTTTCCTGTCTACCTGGTCAGTGCATCTGAGTTGAGAGTGCTGTCCAGAGCGGTCACAATGAAGCACTGTGGGATAGCTCCCGGAGGCCAATAACGTCGAATTCCGTCCACACTACCCCAATTACGATCCGCAAAGGCCGATTTTATCGCTAATCCCCTCATCGAAGGTGGTGTAAAGAAACCGGTTTAAAGGGCCCTTTAAGTCGAAAGAAAGGGCTTCGTCGTGTGAACGTGTCCAGGCTTAATTCGATTTAACGCTGCTAAAGTCAACCTAAACTCGTAGTGTAGACCAGGCCTTAGTGTCCTTTAGATACTTGGGCCAGCTATCTCTAATGTAACTTAGAGCTGCCATGTTTGTCAAGGCTGCTTTTTGTGGCTGGTGTAGCCTCTTTTCTGACACTGGTCTGTATGTGTCCACAACATCTACATATGCTTTTACGTTATCTTCAAGCTCATGGGTAGTTGAGTGTGATACTGGGCTCAGTGACAGAGTGTCTGTTACTTCCAGATTTTTCCCAGGTACGTATTTTGCAATTGGGTTAAATCCATAAACTTTAGCAATGGACACTGGCATCTCAGTGGTGCTTGATCAGGTTTTCTCCATTGATACGAGGGTTACAAGTGGTTTATGGTCTGTTTTCAGTGTAAATGAATCCAGTTCACTCAGATATATCTGTAAAAGTTCTCACGTGCCCATACATTTGCCAGGCACACTTTTTAAATCTGTGCATATCATTTTTCTGCTTCTGAGTGTGTGAGTGAGCAAAATGCAACTGGCTTCCATTGAGAGCCATACAGTACACTGCCTAGGCCGTAGCTGCTTGGCTCCAGCCTGATCATCCAGCCGTTTCTTAACAGTTCTGCTATCTTTCCTTGAAAAATATCAGGTGCACTGGAAATCCCAAAATCAAAGGGAAATCCCAAATCTCACAAAGGGTGTGAAAATATAATCAGTTTAGCATTTTTTGAAGGAGGGGCTAACAGAATTTGCCTGAATCCACTCCAGGCATCCAGCTTGGAGAATACTGTACCTCCTTCCTCTTTGGGGAAAAGGTCATCTAATGTTGGGAGGAAATACTGTTCTCTCATCACTGCTTCATTAAGGCCTTTTTTTAAGATCCACAATGATTTTGAATTTTGCCAATTTTCTTTATAACTTGTTCCATTGGGGAACGCCATGCTGTTGGCTCAGAGATTTTCTCGATTAGGCCAATTTGCTTCATTTTCATTAACTCAGTTTCCACTTTATGAAGTAGTGGGAGAGGAATCCCACAGCATGTGTGTACGCTGTATGGTTCAGCATTGTCTCTTAATGTTATTTGTACTGGATTTCCTTTAAAAAATCTAATGTAAACAAATATTCTGTCAAGTTCTTCCGCTTTTCTCACTAGGCCCATGATGGTCAGGGTGCTGGAACGGGGAGGGGGAGGCAGGGGGCCATGGTTCCATCACAATTAAAAGTGGGAGGGCTATGCTCTCCCACTTTTTGGCCGTGAGATGAGCAACGGGGGGAGAGGGCGGAGAGGAACAAGTGGGAGGAGGTCTTGGGGGAAGAGGCGGTGTGAGGGCGGGGCCTCAGGGGGAAAGTGTGAGATGAGGGGAGGTCCTTGGGGGGGCGGGGCCACGGTTCAGGTGCCTGTGCCTTCCCCACTTTTAGGGCACTTCCGCCACTCCTGATGATAGCTACCACACTACAGCTGAGAAGGCTGCTGGTCTGTGGTCCTTTGATCACACTCTCTGAATCAGGGGTCTCAAACTCAAATGACCACGAGGGCCGCATAAGGACTAGAGCATTGGCCTGAGGGCCACATCACTGACACCCACCCCTTGCTGCCCCTGGCCCTGCCCCCCTCCACCCCTTCCATGAGGCCCCGCCTCTTCCCTGCCCCCATTCCAACCCCTTCCCCAAAGTCCTCACCCCAACTCTGCCCCCTCGCTGCTCCCAGGGGGGGCAGGAGGGGCGCAGGGTGTGGCGGGGGTTCAGGGCAGGGAGTTGAGGTGCAGGAGGTGTGCAGGGTACGGCAGGGGGCTCGGCAGGGAATTGGGGTGTGGGGTGCAGGGAGGATGAGGGGTGCGGCAGGGGGTCGGGGTGCAGGGGGCTCAGGGCAGGGGGTTGGGGTGCAGGAGGGGTGCGGGGTGCAGGCTCCGGCCCGGCGCCGCTTACCTAGAGCTGGTTCTTGAATTCTCTGGTGAAAACATGCTTTTTCATAAATACCATTTCTCAGTGGTATAAAGTATGCATTAAACCAGGGGTCGGCAACGTTCGGCATGCGGCTCACCAGAGTAAGCACCCTAGCAGGCCGGGCCAGTTTATTTACCTGCTGACGCGGCAGGTGCGGCCGATCCTGGCCCCACTGGCCGCGGTTCGTCGTCCCAGGCCAATGGGGGCAGCGGGAAGCCGCAGCCAACACATCCCTCGGCCCGCGCCGCTTCCCGCTGCCCCCATTGGCTTGGGATGGCGAACCGCGGCGAGTGGGGGCCGTGATCAGCCGAACCTGCTGTGTCAGCAGGTAAATAAACTGGCCCGGCCCGCTAGGGTGCTTACCCTGGCGAGCCGCGTGTCGAACGTTGCCGACCCCTGCATTAAACCTAGCTGTTTGACTGTCAACAGTAATAGTCATCTTTGTGACTGTCCCGAGTAAAGTCAAAAGATTTAAAGATATGCACTGCTTGCATCCCTAAGCATAAATTAAAGACGATACCTGCATATCTCCAATTTCCTTGTGGATTTGTTTGCAATTTAAAGTTGTGCAAAGTACTACTTCCAGTCTGTCCATTATGAAGATTTGTCAAAGCTGACGCTCTCTGAGGCATTGAAGAGTGGCATGTTGATGAGATCTTGCAACCTTTGTTGCTATTTTTCCTTCTATTTGTTCTCACAGCTTGCTCATATACATGAGATATGTTCATCATAAGATCTTTTAACACTCTGCCAGATATAGCTAAGGTTCATTTAAATAAGATCTCTTACACACAGCACCACCTTGTGGCTGAACAGTATAATACAGTTGACCATTCCCTTACCTTAACTCTTCCTTTTCTCCCAACTCTGAAGTGTAACTATCAGCCCAAGAGCTTGATCTCTTCAGATTGCAGATCTTTAAGAATTCTTCATCACCTCACTTCTTCATTCAGGCCCTGAGTCAGGAAAGTATATCTATCCAGGACATGAAGTCAATGAGATCTAAGCACAAACTTAAAATTAAACATGGGTGTAAATGCTTTTCTGAGTTGGAGCCTGAGTTAGACCCTGAGTTAGGAAAGAACTTTTGCTGTGTGTCAGGAGAGTTCTCTGACATTATTTCCAAGAGCGTCTTAACTGTATGCAGCAGTGGCAATATAGTTGTGTGTAAAAGCATTAATAGAGTACAGCCTATGACTGCTAGAGAGGAATTAATCCTGTACCCAGAATACATGACACTTCCTCCCCCACTTCTGCCATAGCCATTGAGTTTCTGGGGTTTCCTCCAGCTACATACAGGTAAGGCTCTGGAATACTTGAAAATGCAAGTAACTGTTCAACTGCCAGCTTTAGGCAGGCAAATTTATCAGGGTTTTGGAGCTGTGCTCCAGCTCCGCTCCAGCTCCAGGCAAAAACCTGCAGCTCCACTGCTCCGGAGCTCCTCCGCGCTCCAGCTCTGGTCTCCGCTCCAAAGTCCTGAATTTAGTTCTTGCTTTGTGGCATCCTATGGCATTCTTTGTGCCCCATGTATGTTGGTACATGTGTGCCCCTCCCCTCCCCCCGTCATTGAATATCTGACCCTATTAAATCTATGCAGGAAGAAACCAGTGTCATTGCCATGAGATGAATAAAGAATCACAACTTTTCTGGAACTACTTTTCATATTCATTATACTTTCAATAGAGGGAACATACTTTTGCTTTTCTGCAGGAATGTGTAAGCTGATACTGATCACTGGACTGCTGCTGGCTCTCTCTCCCAGTGTTTCAATTTTGGTTCTATGGACTCTTGAGATGGGCAGACCCTTGTCTGTCAGTTTTCAGAATCCCAAATTCAGAAAGGGAGGTGGTAAGGGCCCAGTTGGGTAAGGGACCTGTCCTTCCCTTTATGATTTTTTTCTTGTATTATTGTATCTGCATGTTGCTTCCTTTGAGCTATACAAGCTACAGTTAGGGTAAGGCTGTTCTAAAGATGCTTTAAAATCTGCATGGTTGATGATTTATGCAGTGCCTAGCTGTGCACACAAATGAGTGAGAAAACATCCTAATAAGCTTATTTATAATAAACTCCTATTATAGATTGCCTATGTAAATACTCATGATTAATGTGTACAATGTTTCAGTGCTATTACTTCTGGAAAAAATCCTCTTTATGTGAACATTTATCAAAACATAATTTGTGTGAGTGACAAAAGTGTGCGTGTGCATGAATATAACAGATTTCAGTAATGCTGCTATGAATATTTTAGTGCAGAAGTTGCACGCACAGTTCAACAGGGAATCTCTTCACTTTGAACAGTTTATAAAAATCTATCCAAAGACTTTTGTTCATGTAATGAGCTATCTGGCCAGTCAGTAAATCATGATGAAAAATGCAGACTGTCACCAAAGGATTTACTGGGATGGCATAGTTGTGTTGGTCCCAAAATATGAGAACGCCAAGGTAGGGAAGCAATATCTTTTATTGGACTAAATTCTATTGGTGAAAGGTACAATTTTTTGGAGCTACAAAAGTAAAACACCATATCACCCATAAGCAAACACTTTTCACGAAGTGATCACTCCATATCTGTTCTTGCTATACTTGTCCTCAAGGGATACTAGAATAACACCTTCAAAAGGTGAGCCTGGGAACTTAAATTCCAAAACACCAAAAGTTCAGGGCTTAACAGGGATATACACTGATTTTATGGCTTATTACAATAATTTGTAACATACCACAATGCCTGTTACCTTTAACTGTCCACTTCAAAATGTATATGTATAACAGTCTAACCCCCAATTGCTCACTAACCCCCAAGTAGCTGCCTGCAACATGTTACCCTTTCTGCTTAACAGTCTGTTCCAACTTATATGTATTTCAGACACTCTGCTTCCTTCCCCAGACCCGAAGAAGAGCTCTGTGTCACTCTTAACCTTGTACCTTCCACCAACAGAAGTTGGTTCAATAAAAGATATTACCTCACCCATTTTGTCCCCTCTTGCAGCTCTTATTGCACACCGAGAAGAGGCCGAAAGAAGCTGTTTGAGAGGTACCACCTATGTAGTGGAGACTTGGGAAATGGGGTACAGAGCCAGAGAAAGCTTCCGGGTGTTGTGAGGTCCTGGGGGCAGGCTGCTGTGAGCTTAAGTTGGACTAATGGGAGGGTCATTGAGGTAGGAAGGAAAAGGGGTTGAGGTCACAAAGGGGAGAGATTTCAGTGAAGAGATCCTGTATGGCAGGGCAGAGAGTGACTAAAAGAATGAAGAGAGACCAGGGGAAATTCTCTCCGAAAAGAGAAATCCAAGGGCGTGTGCCCAGAATGATTGAAGGAGAGACTGGAGAAAAGTAAGAATGATGGTAGAAGGAAGGCAGCAGAGACAAGATAGGAGGAAATGTCCAGTGCAGAAAGTGTTGAAGCCACGGCAGGAAGAGAATTAGATCCTCTTGATGTTCTAAAATCTGGTCTTGCAGTGTAAACAGGACCAAGCCAAGTTCCCAAACTGTGCTGTACCCTTGAATTTTTTTGCAGGGTTCTAGCATGATTTAAGAGCACAGATCAAATATAGTTTTAAACCTGTCTACTGAACCATATTTTAACAGTGATGGGGCACTACTGTATTGTGATCCCCAACACTGTAGATTCCACAGTGGAGATGGGAGCACAGGAGGAGGAAGGCTGGAAAAGAAAAAATAGAGGAAAAAGGTGATGAAAGGAAAGAAAATAGAACAAAAAATAGAAGACACTAAATATTTCTATGCACTTTGGGCCTGATTTTCAGAAAGCATTCATGCAAATTCTTGAGTACATGAGTGCCACAACTCTTCAAGCATTGACACCTGTGTGGTTAGTTGACTGAATCTGTTAGCTACCAGTGCAGCTATCAGTGCTTGTATAGTACATACACAATTGTTGCGCTCTCAAATTGCCATGTGCACAGAAGAATGCTACACTAAGGCCTCTTTGAAAATTAGGCACCAAATGTTTCTATATGCATCAAATGGGAAATGTGAGGGCATTTGGAACCCTGGTTTCATAGTGTTTAGTGTGCACTAACTGCTATCACAGAACCTAACCTTCATACTGTAAAACGTCCCTAGTAGAGAATTCCAGATATCTACTTTCTTTATAATTTACAATAAAAGTCTGAAAATATTTGTACATCTTCTAAAATGCAGGAAATTGCTTCTGGTGTTTCAAAATGGTCTGGATGACAGGATGCCTGGAAACATCCATTTTTGTTTTGTATTTTCTAGAATCTAAATATTTTCATCTACAACCAGTGCTGTAGCCTATCTTAGATAAGAATGAGGTGTCAATCATACCTAAGCTTTCTAGCCTTGTCCCTTAATCACTGTCTTCCACTTTCTGACGATCTTGGGGTAGAGTCTGGCTTTTAATAAATATCCTTATGTTTGGAATGTTTTTAACAACAATGTCATATTCAAGAAAAATTTTCAATAGAGTAGCTGTTAGAAAGAAATAAGTAATTGAATGTAGCCTCTAAAATCTCTACTTTGAAGGGAATGAAGCCTCATATGGGAAATTATTAGAGATGAAAGGCAGGTTTCTACTGCTGCCTTCAACTAGATTTAACATTTTATCCAATTTGAAGGGTTTGCCTCTTTCTGACAGTCAGTATCTGCCTTCAATCACTCCCTGTCAACACAGTTTTATTTAGGATGAATAAATATGACATAATTAGCTAAAGAGTCCCATAATTACAGGTGTAGAGTTCTTTTATTTGCTAAGACTTCGTGCCTAAGGAAAATGACACAACATGCCAGGAGTGTTTAAAATGTGAAATCTAAATTTATCAATGTGATTATTTAGCAGTGATTAGAGTATTTTGACTTTGTCCCAATTTTCTTTGACAGTTCTGGTGCCTGTAGCATTAGCCAGAGATGCAGATGCTTTTAGCTGTAGTTGTTGTCAAAGGCATTCTAAGAGCAGTTGCTATACTATTTTGGCTATATGATTCCCTCAGAGAATCTTATCTTTACAGCTGGATTATTTTGTCCTGCTGTTGGTACATTTTTACCTAGAGCACTGTTCTAAATACAACAGAATTCAGCTAATGTGGCAACGCAAATCCTCAAAGAAGGGTGTAAAATGTCTTCCAGAAACCACACAAATTCCACTAAGCAGCTTCCATTTCTAAATGCTTTAGCCTCCTTTCAGGTGTTAAAGTGGCCTTTTATAGTAAAGGGTCTGCCAGGACTTCCATTATAAATTACTGTTTTTCACAAGTTAGAAATCAGACATAAAACATTGATGCAGGTTAAAACTTGCATTCAAGGATTAAGTCTATGTGGACAATAAGGAAACAATGTTTCCTTGGCATTCTGGATTGGGAACAATTTAGACATGAAATTATTTTTAGAAATTGGTTAGTGCTTCTGTACCATGTGCTTTAGAAAAAATGTCATTTTTTGCTAAGGGACTACACAATTTATACTTTTCTCAAAGAACTGAGCAGGCCTCCCTGTGTATCTTGAAAAATAAGTGGTATGCTTGTGCTTAAAAGAAGGATGGCGCCCTCTGAATTAGCATTCAAAGCATCTGGTTTGACCTAGCAGAGCATGTGTCCCATGAAATAGTTTGCATTTCTGTGGTGCTTTCCAGATGAGGATCTCAAAGTCTTTTATTAAGGACTTCAGGCAAATCATCTTATGAAACTGCAATAGTGACTTCACAGTTATAATTGCAAAGTTAGTCATTTTCCAGTGTAAACCGGATCTTAACCCTACTCACTCAACTTTCTGAAAAAGCTCCTTTCCACCTCATGTTATTTCTGAGAGTAGGGTTTTCTGAGGGGAAGGATTTGGGGGCGGGGGAATCTTGATGTTGATTGGATGGGTAATCAGGGTGGCCCACTACAAAAGTGATTTTTCGTCCTGTTGATAATAGCCCACTTTAATCGAATTGTCTCGTTAGAACTGACCCCCCCACACACACACACTTGGTAAGGCAACTCCCATCTTTTCATGTACTGCGTCTATATATCTTCCTACTGTATTTTCCACTCCATGCATCTGATGAAGTGGGTTTTAGCCCACGAAAGCTTATGCCCAAATACATTTGTTAGTCTCTAAGGTGCCACAAGTACTACTTGTTGTTTTTACTATTTACAGTGTTTTTCTTTTAGCAACGGCATTTGACACATCCACAACTCCACTCCACACCAACTCTATTACCTATGGTGCCTTGGATAAAGACAATCCTCAGGAGGAGGAAATACAACTCTCAAAGCAATTTTATAACAACATCTTTGCTTCTGGGGAAAAATAATTTAAACAGAGTTCTAACCTCAATCAGGCCTTGATTCAGCAAAGCACTTCAGCACTTGCTTAAATCTCATTCATCTAATTGAACATAAGAACATGTTGAAATGCTTTGATGATTGGGGCCTTAATCTTTATGCCTACCAGTAACTTTGGAGGAAAGGAGTCAGGATTCTTAGAGAGCAGTGCAGATTCTGTATCATACATAACATACTAAATAATGTGGGCTTTTTTTGTTTTAATCAGTAAATTGTTTGATCTAGTTTAAGGGCTCTCCCCTAAAATATTTAATAAAAATTAAGTAAATAACTAAAATTCATAATTATCGAGACATCTTCATCCAAGACCCAGGAACTTGCAATATCACTTAGGATGTTATAATTCAAAGGGAACTGATGTATCACTGAATGATTGCATTGTGATTGTGTGACACCCAAATTGTAAGGGTTTCTCAAAATGACAGCATATAAAACCAGCTTCCTCCTTCAGTAATGGTTTAAGAAATGGGTAGAATCAGTGTGGAGGGGACACGGTAGACTGATTTTTAAATCCGAGTGATTTAAATCACTGATTTTAATAATGATTTAAATTAGTGAACAGAAAATCTTTATTTGCATTATCAGCTTTAATCTTGTTTGCAATTGTACTTTAATTAATTTCTTAAAGGGTTGATTCTTATTGACTGGTAGCCATTAAAACATGTTGATTTACAAACAAATATAGCCTTCATTCAAAATTTGGTACTGTTTTGCTAGCTATAGCTATACATGTTTATGTAAGCAATTATTTAGCTCAACATACATTCCTTCAGTTTCTTTTTACTTTTTTTTGTTAGAAAATGGTGAATGACATATTTATTATTTACTAGATGATGCTTATTTTTTTTACTTGTAGTTGTCAAGCTGCATTCCGATGGAAATTGAAATTGAATTAAAAATTCACAAAACGAACATTTAAGAACTGTCTTTCATTTAAATGTGCTGAGCATATAAGAAAATACATTTCTCAAAATATGTTTTACATTTTTAAAATTAAGTGGTTTATTAAACAAAGGAAGCCTTATCTGAAGTCAATGAATTGAACTGATTGTTTCTAGTCCTGGTGTCCTTTAAGATTTTTAGAACTAGTAACTCTCATCTTCCCACACCTAGTTTTTGGTCACATATTGGAAGAGGAAAAGAAGCTTCTATGCTTTTTAAACTCCCAGTCAATTTCTCAACTTCTGTCATTGAACTGAATTAGTTGAATAAATTGAAAAGAAGAAAATATTCTTTATGCACCTGCGGAAGAGGCTACTGTTGTCAAAAGCTGGTTTAACACACAACATAAACTTGTTCCAGATGCTTAGCCAGTGATTTCCTCCTGTTCAGTGGTCTTTCTTTAAAACTTTGGCAGCAAACACCTACTGCTTGAATATTATTTATTTATTTGATTTAAATTATTGTAATCGATTATGGTAAGTTTAGGCCTTAAAGTAGGTTGTCATAATTTCAATTTAAGTATAATCAAATCTGATAAAAATATTTTTACTTTAATCCACTTTGGGAAGGGGACCATTTAAAAGATTAGAGATCCCCCAAGTGGCCATTTAAATGATATAACATGACTTTATTAAATGCGATAGTAGCTGGATAATGGAGAGCTGATTGAAGGATGGCACAGAGGCATTCCCTGCTTCCCATAGTAGTTGAGATGTCTTATTTGGTAGGGCATAATAAGTAATTTCACAGAATTCTGGGGATAACAGAGGCGCTAAATCCAGGAAGCTGCCTATGCACATACCTAATTATAACCTGATTATTTCAAGTGCTTAAAATAAAAATACTGTTGAGTTGGGGTCATGTTGTGCCAACATAACAGTGCAGGGCAGAATATTCTTTTCAGTGTTGAAATTAGTGGCCTTTAGGAGAAGATATGTAGGCCAGCATAATCTTCTGTTTTTCCTTCTATGTTTATGATGGAAATTTAATAAAATACTCTTGTCATATTGCTATTTTGAAGAGTAAATTACAAAAGAAATCTCTTTCTATCGCTTGCCTATGGTATTTTTAGTACTGGGTAAATGGAGACTTACAACCTTTCAGTCTCTGCAGAATCTCCTTGGTATTTGTGAATGTTACTGTATGGTATGTCTTTATTATTGTCAATGTCCTGAAAGATCTGCAGCCTTCAAACTGCCTATCCAGTGATTTCATGTTTCCTTTGTTTCATAGATACCTCTGTGAGAATTCATTGATATTTATCTTTTTCTCACCACGCAGTTTGGTTTAACTCAAATTTCTGAGTCAGCAGCCTTGTTATTTAGTATCGAGCACCTAGTTCTGCATGGCTCGTAGACATAATTATTAATTGTATTACTGTAGCACCTAGAGACCCAAGCTGGGATTTGCACCCCATCATGCAAAGTGTTGTACTAAGAAATAGTAAAGAACAATCCCTGTCCTGAAGATTTTATAGTCCAAAAATAGATAAGACAGAAATGTTGGGAGAGGAAAAGAGGCACAGAGATTGTGACTTGCCCAAGGTCATACAGCAGTCCAGTGGCCAGAGCTAGGAATCAAACCCAGGTCCCCTGACCTCCCTGTCAGTGCCCTATTTACTGGACCCCAGACAGGAGCCCACCCCAAAAATTCTTACTCATGAGATTAATTTTATGCATGCAATACACTGACTTCAGTGGCACTACCTACATATATAAAGTTACTGGTACCACTCACAATAGTAAGCAGTAAATATTAGCATGATCAGATACTGAGTGAGAAAGTGTGACACAGGGATGAATCACACTGGGCAAAGGGGAACAAGTCCAAGAAGAGGAAGTTTACTCCCCCTTGGAACGACAGTCCCATATTCCCTTGGAGCATGTGATTCTCACATTGGAACCATAATGATAGATGTCTATCTCCCATATATTTTTGCAGTACTAAGATATTTGCACAATAATTTATAGCTGCTGCTTCTTTTAGGCCATGTCTACACTAGTACTTACGTTGGCAAAACGTATGTCACTCGGGGTGAAAAAACACCCCTCCTGAGCAACATATGTTTCGCCAACATAAGTGATAGTTTGCACAGTGCTATGTTGGCATGTGAGCTTCTCCCGCTGACATAGCTACTGCCACTCATTGGGGGTGGTGTAATTATGTCAACAGAAGAGCTCTCTCCTGTCATCATAGAGCAGCTACATGAGAGATCTGACAGTGGCACAACTGCATTGGCCTGCTTTATGCTTGTATTAGGTAATTGTTGGTGGAAGTGGTCTAGAAATTCACTTTTATTACTGTTGAACAGAAGAACAGTATGAAGATAAATGTAGTGGCTGGCAATGTAATCATACACATAAATTGAGCTTTTAATTATTGCTTGAAGGAGATTTTGTAGAAACAATTTAATTAGACGAGTAAAATGAATTTTTTTAGGTTTTTTTGTCACTTTCCCTCATTTTATTTACCCCTCTTTTCTGGTACACTAATCTGAGTTTTATGAAAATCAGCCTGGAGAGTCTGGGGAGTCATTTCTAGTTTCCTGTAGCTCTAGTGTTGCCTAAGAGAAAGCAAACGTAGCTTTCAGATAAACATTAAAGTACCAGCTGTTCTCTCCCCCTCCCTCACTGGAAGTTTAAATTTCCATAATACTTGCCTTTGGAGATAATTTTACAAAGAAAAAAATATATAATATGGAAATATTTCAGAACAGGTTTACAATAATTAAATTACAGGAAATACAAATACTAGTTTTCATATCTCAGTAATTGCTCCAGATCCTGATGTCTTGGAGAAAAGGAGGTGCTAGCAGGTCGCTAAGTCTCCCTACAACAGTAATGTGTCTGCGGTACCTAGGGGCTGGGAGGTGCATTGCTCTTAGCCAGGCAGCAGAAGGCCTGAGCTGTGTTATCTTCTCATGAGATTTCCATTATTAGAGCCATAAAGGCTCCTTTCCAGAAATACCAGCAATCAGGACAGAAGTGCCTGCTAATGGTATGCTTTCCATCCCAGGGTGGAAAGAAGTTTTAAATGTCAGTCATTTGTAAAACATCACATCTAGTCCACACTACCTCAAAGAGAAAGAAGCCGACAGGAGCCATATACCAGGCTTCCAGCTGCTAAGCTTGTGGGACTCTGGTTCACACAAAACCATGAGCCAGGGCTGGATCTCTCTCTAAGCACTTTGACCTCTCTAGGGGAGAGGAATGTGGCAGTGCATCCTGCCATCATAGAAGGCTGAACTAGCTAATATGAACAAGATACTGAAGAGGGACATCTCAATATTAATGTTGAAGGCTGACCGTACAAACTAGGACTGTTGCTATCCCATGAAAAGTTGTGCTGGGAGTGACTAAGGGAGAAATCTTGGCTATATTTTCTTCCTTTAGCTCCTCTGGAACTTGCCCCCATCAAAACATCCAATTATGTAGAAACCTGGCCCTTTTAGACAGAGCTACAAGACTCACCTCTTCAGCCTGGCCTTCCCAACTTGAGAGACTCAGGTAACACAGAGAAGAGGTCGAAGAATATGCTTATAACAGCCTGAAGAAGAGCTCTATGGAATTTAAAAGTTTGTCCCTTTCACTGACAGAAATTGGTCCAACAGAAGATCCTACCTCCCCCACCTTGTTTCTTATAACAACCATAAAAGGAGAAAGTGAAATATTATTAGCTGTAAACAGGTGGACTCAAACTATCGGTCTCAACTTCGATTGACATTCAAAGAAAGTTTGATGCTAGATGGTAACACTGAAGACCGGGGAGCTGTGCAACAGTGTCTGAAATGCAAGAGATTTCCTTATACTACTATAGATCCTCATCTGTTTTACCCTGTGGCTCCAACTTGCAACTTCAGCAAGATTAAAGGGATTGTAGCATTCATGGAGCACTGCAGCCCTTTTGAGTTTTACAAAGCTAGATTGAATTCTCCTCACCCCAAAGCAGCCTGAACTTCTGTCAATATACAGCCCAACAGCCATGACACTTCTTCCTACTAAACAGAATAAATACAGTCCAAGTGTCCCCCCGCCCTTGTAGCTAACACTCTTGGGCCATTTTACTCAGAGCCCTGCCTGCCTCTCCTGCTTCATCCCGCCATTGCTTGTGCCCTCACTACTCCTTCTTCTCACTCTTTATAACTCCCCCAAATTATTATTTCTTTCTTTGCCTCAAATCATCCTTCCATCCTCTGGCTCCCTGCCATTCCCTGCCCCCAAATATCTCCTCTACTCAACTGTTGATTTCCCTCCTTTGTTTCTGAATTTTATGGGACTGGAGAGAGCAGAAATGAGAGGGAGTTACAATTCCATCATTGTTTTCAAAGTTTATCTTTATATTTTGCATTTACCGTGTAATTGATTGTGGTTGTAAATAGCTCTTTTGGGACCAATAGGTTTAATCTAGTAGATCAGTAAAACTATTTAACTGTTACAACATTATCCTTAATTAATTAAGCCTGCTGCTGACGAGAGAAATAAATCTGTCCTGTGTAATCCAGTGACTCTTGCCTCTCCTATTGAACAATACAGATAAACACTGTCCAGATTAGGGCTATTCATTACTTAGGTGGGTGTCTGTAACACAGGCACAAGAGCCTAACTAAAATTATTACTATGTCTACACTGCAAGCTAGGAGTGAGATTCCCCTGCTGGTGTATACATACATGTGTTTGCTCTCATCAAGTTAACACAAGTATAAATAGCAGTGTAGCTTGAAGTGGTTTCTATCATATACAGGGTTTACAGTTTGGTTCAATGGCTCTCAGCACAAACCCCCTCCCCCACCACCCAGCATCCCTGAGTGGCAGTGGAAGCATGGCTGAGCACATACCTGCCTGAAATGGGTGGGTATGTACCTATGCTACCACAGCTACACTGCTTTTTATACTTTTGCTAGCTAAATGAAAGCAACGGCAAGTATATGTACAGGAGCAGGGAAATCACATCTCTAGCTTGCACTGTAGACATAGTCTTAGAGATGTTAACATCTGCTGCATGCAGCCACTAGGAGCAGGTTTGCAAAGAGATGAGAAGTATTAAGTGGATGTCTTCATTTTTTACAAGAAAAATGTAGAAAAACTGTTTAACATGGTTAGACCACAATCCTGGGACTATTCACAGTGTGTAAAGTTAAGCACACACATAAGTCTTTGCAGGATCAGATCTTTAAATTTTGCCTATCTTGGAGAAGGGACTTGAATCTGGGTCTCCCATGCCCCAGGTGATTGCCCAAACCAGCAGGCAACTGGCTATTCTGAGGTGGGTCTCTCTCGCATGCATGCTATCAGAGGGGTAGCCATGTTAGTCTGAATCTGTAAAAAGCAACAGAGGGTCCTGTGGCACCTTTAAGACTAACAGAAGTATTGGGAGCACAAGCTTTTGTGGGTAAGAACCTCACTTCTTCAGATGCAAGTAATGGAAATTTCCAGAGGCAGGTATAAATCAGTATGGAGATAACGAGGTTAGTTCAATCAGGGAGGGTGAGGTGCTCTGCTAGCAGTTGAGGTGTGAACACCAAGGGAGGAGAAACTGCTTCTGTAGTTGGATAGCCATTCACAGTCTTTGTTTAATCCTGATCTGATGGTGTCAAATTTGCAAATGAACTGGAGCTCAGCAGTTTCTCTTTGGAGTCTGGTCCTGAAGTTTTTTTTTGCTGTAAGATGCTACCTTTACATCTGCTATTGTGTGGCCAGGGAGGTTGAAGTGTTCTCCTACAGGTTTTTGTATATTGCCATTCCTGATATCTGACTTGTGTCCATTTATCCTCTTGCGTAGTGACTGTCCAGTTTGGCCAATGTACATAGCAGAGGGGCATTGCTGGCACATGATGGCATATATGACATGCAGGTGAATGAGCCGGTGATGTTGTAGCTGATCTGGTTAGGTCCTGTGATGGTGTTGCTGGTGTAGATATGTGGGCAGAGTTGGCATCGAGGTTTGTTGCATGGGTTGGTTCCTGAGTTAGAGTTGTTATGGTGCGGTGTGTGGTTGCTGGTGAAAATATGCTTAAGGTTGGCGGGTTGTCTGTGGGCGAGGACTGGCCTGCCTCCCAAGGTCTGTGAAAGTGAGGGATCATTGTCCAGGATGGGTTGTAGATCACTGATGATGCTTTGGAGAGGTTTAAGCTGAGGACTGTAGGTGATGGCCAGTGGAGTTCTGTTGGTTTCTTTTTTGGGCCTGTCTTGTAGCAGGAGGTTTCTGGGTATATGTCTGGCTCTGTTGATTTGTTTCTTTATTTCCTTGTGTGGGTATCGTAGTTTTAAGAATGCTTGGTGAAGATCTTGTAGGTGTTGGTCTCTGTCTGAGGGGTTGGAGCTCAGCGCTTGGCTGTAGACGATGGATCGTGTGGTGTGTTCAGGGTGGAAGCTGGAGGCATGAAGGTAGGCATAGCGGTCGGTGGGTGCATTCATGCTGTTTGGTTTTTGACCAGAAATTCCACCCTGAAGCCAAGAAACCATCCCAATTAAATTTCCATTGAAACAGATTGGTTCCATGAAAAGTTTTGGATGATCATTTTCCAATTATAAAACATTTAGTCAAAACGCTCCTGATCAGCTCTAAATGTCATACCTGTTACACCAATAAAGAGGCAATTTGTATAAACACCTCTACCTCAATATAACACTGTCCTTGGGAGCCAAAAAATCTTACCGGGTTATAGGTGAAACAGCGTTATATTGAACATGCTTTGAGCCATCAGAGTGCACAACCCCGCCCCCCTGGAGCACTGCTTTACCGCGTTATATCCAAATTCGTGTTATATCGGGTTGCGTTATATTGAGGTAGCGGTGTACAAGATATATACTTAGCACGTAAATAAAGCTGAAAATACTCCAAAGAATGTTGTTAAAGTTTATCATTGAAAACTGATGTCAGTAATGTTCTCCAGTTATATTTTTTAGTTAGCACTCTGAACCCCATCCCATTTGTGCCCATAACAGAACACGGATGCTGTTTTTGTGGCGGGGGGAAAGGCACAAACAAATGGAAACTAAAGGGAATTTAGTTTTAAAAAGCAGCTAGTGTTCAGCCACAAAGAAGTTAATAATTCTTGGGTTTTTTAATAATACACTTCATTTTTCTTATTAACAACCCCACGGCCATGCTCTGACAGGCAATTTTTTGCCCCAGTGCAACTGTTATTTTTAAATTAAATCTCAGGCAGCTTGTTAACTTCTGGAATACACTTCTGGCATGCGCCTGCTGCACTTAAACTCACTTACCACTTTCCACAAGAGATGGATAATTGTGTAGCTTTAGCATTAAAAGTTATAGTTCATGTTTCCAAAAGACAGAGAGAGAACAGAATGATGGATGTCTGGAGTAAAAAATCAATTGTGAAATATTTGATGGGCAGAATATTCTGGATATGCTTGTCTGAAGTGCGTGTGGATATCTCATATAAGAGGAGTGACCTGACTATTGAGCTAAGCTGGGAACCTGTGCCATTTGAAATTAAACAAAGATCATAATAATTTACCACGGGAAAACAAAGATAAGACAATGAATAGAATTATGAAAGATGTCCTCCTTGTACAGTAGCAATTTGTGTTGCTTTGTGATGGTCTGACTGTGCAACCACTACTCCAGTTCATGAAATATTCCCATTGACTTGAATAGGACTACTTGACTAAAGTGTTACCCTCTATAAGGGTGGCTGCATCTGGCCCATTCTGTGTAAGGATAGGGGTTGATAGTAGCTGTGTTGCTGCATTCTCACCTTTTGTCAAGTAACTCAACAAATATCTTGATGAAAAAAGCACCTCTCAAAAGCTCTCTGATATGATGATGATAAAAAAAAAATGTAGCTGCTATAGAAAGTTGAACAAACCCAAAATACTGAGTTACCAGCTCTGACATTCCATGCTACCTTTCCCTTCTGTTACGTACAGGTCTCATTTCAGTTAAGGGTCCAAACTTACTAATCCTTTAGCCCTAATAATATTCTTAGGTCTCATTTACACAGGCAGTTTGTACCGATTTAAGTTGAAATGCGAATTTAAGCCTGTATAGTTAGGCTGGCATAACTCCCCTTGTTGACACTCTGACTTCAGTGTAAGAGTGCCCCAAACACTTAAAAGCACCTCAGTTGCAGAAGGACCTTTAGAGAAATTAAACTGTGTACTTTGACAGGTAAACAACCTTTCTAGAATTTAGAGAGGCAAGTGAGTGAGGCAATGTCTTTTATTGGGCCAATTTGAACGGTGAAAGACAAGCTTTCAAGCTTATGCAGAATTTACTAGAATTTAGTATTTCTGGATTCAGTATTTGATGTAAATGACACACAATAATTCATAAGTAAGGCTACGTTTTAGTCACGGTTATTTTTAGTAAAAGTCATGGACAGGTCACAGGCAGTAAACAATAGACCCCTAACTAAAACTTGGGCTGGGGAAGCATGGGCACCGTGGGTGCTCGGGCGGACAGGTAGCAGGCACAGCTCGGGACTCCTGCTGTTCCGTATGGATACGTTTGGCGGGGCTGGCAGGCTCCCTACCCATTTCCAACCAGCATAACTTCTAGGTGGGAGGGGTGGCCAGGGGGGACCTGCGTGCTACTCCCGCCATGAGCGCCAGCTCCGCAGAGCCCATTGGCCGGGAACCGCAGCCAATGTGAGCTATGGGGGCAGAGCCTGCAGGTGTGAACAGCGCGCAGGGCCCCCCTGACCATTCTGCCTAAGAACTGCAGGGACATGCAGTTCCCTGGGAGCTCCCCCCAGTGAAGCACTGCCACACACCCCTGCCTCAGCCCAGAGCACCCTCCCACACACCCAAACTGCTGTTGCTAGCCTCTGAGCCAGCACCAGCCGCTGCAGAAGTCACAGAAAGTCACGGAATCTGTGACTTCCGTGACAGACACGCATCCTTAATCATAAGATAACTCTA
The DNA here is from genome assembly GCF_013100865.1 of Trachemys scripta elegans. Taxonomy (NCBI): domain Eukaryota; kingdom Metazoa; phylum Chordata; order Testudines; family Emydidae; genus Trachemys; species Trachemys scripta. The sequence goes on from NC_048299.1 coordinate 100,353,254, forward strand.
GGACTATGTAAAAACATATATTGGATCTAAAAAGAAGTTAAACAGTAGCTGATACTTGGTATATCATTCTTGGTTTTTTAATTACATAATGCCTAACAAGCAATAATTATGGACTAAATCTGGATACAGTACTCTGGATGAGGGCTACCCAGTGTTTTACATAGATAGACTGTAAAACTACTTACATTTATTTATATCCTATTCAACTACCAAGGTAGTGTTATATAATACTTTGGTTTCACTTTATCTTTGAATGTATCTGAAGATTATGGGGATTTTTCTTTAGTAACTCCCAAATCTCTTCCTTCATTAGTATTTGGTAGTCTTTGTCAGTTTAACACAGATTTAGTGTTAATATGCATAACATTTTCTATTTTGCTAACCTAGGCTATTGTACATTTCTCACTGACCTAACTAACTCCGTTGCTGTGCTGTGAAACTGAGCAGTTTAGATTGTGCTGCAGTACTTTGGTGGATTAGATTAACTATTTCAAAATTTGTAGCACTTCTCTAATGCATTAAATTACTGGCCTGTAATGCCTGCATTTTTAAATTCAGTCTCTTTAAACAAGTGTGATAGTTTTAAGATAAGTTGTTTTGGGCCTTTAACAAGGAAATACCTGCATTTTATTGGTTTTTAAGGTTCAACAGTAAGATGATCTTGACGTTGTGTGAATGCTAAAATCCAGTCCCTGTTGAAGTCTATCCAAACCTCTTATTAGGCCCAGTTCTGGTATCACACTGGTGTAAGTCAGGAGTAATAACACTGCTCTACAGCCAAAATGCTTCTGACATAAATGTAGTCAAACTTTACTAATTCTGGGTCACTGAGAACGAAAATGATGCTTAAAATTGTTGATTGGCTCTAGTTTTCAAGATATGCTATTGGATCAGTATATACGACCCTTGACTTGGGAATGGCGGAGGATAAGTGAGTTATAAAGGGAAGGGATCTCAATTTAAACCAGAAATGACTAAAATACATCTTTGACTGGATCTATGAATAAATCTATGACTGGGTTTGGACAGTACTTGCTTTTTAGGCAAAACAATGAATGATGCAATCTGAAGCTGGTATTGCGTCATACATGATCTGAATTGCATCATGTTATTCCTAGAAGTCATGGATGATGCAATCATAACGAAGCTTACATCACTCTGCTGAACAAATTGCCCTATATCAGCTCTAGAAATCATACAGTGTCGTGCTCTCTTATTTGTCAGTGTTTGATTTTGCAAAGGGACACATTTCTGTTTAGCCAAAGTGAGCAGAGATGCCTCGTACTTGTGTGAACAGTGTAGATAACTTCTGCTATGTTTGTGGTGAAGTGACTTTTGCATCACAAAAGCGCAGTATAACCACTATGGTTAAGAGAGCCTATCACCTTTATTTTGGCTGCAAAATTGGAGATCAGGACAAGAGGTGGGCCCCACACATATGCTGCAACACTTGTGCAACAAATCTTCGCCAGTGGTTGAACAGGAAAAGGAAATCTATGCCTTTTAAAGTGCCAAGGATTTGGAGAGAGCCAACAGATCATACCAGCAATTGTTACTTCTGCATGGTGCCTCCAGTTGGGAAAGGTGTGTCAAAGAAGGAAAAGTGGACTGCGCATTATCCAAACATTCCATCAGCTATACGCCCAGTACCCCATGGAGAAGGACTGCCGGTTCCTGATGCACCAGAAGCATTCTCACTTGAGTCAGACGAGGAAGAGGAAGAGGATGAAACTTCTGGTCCTGAACCATCAATGTCACAGGACCCACATTTTCTCCCATCCTCCTCCTCTGAACCACACCTCATAACACAAGGTGAACTGAATGACCTTGTCAGGGATTTGGAACTACCCAAGAGTAAGGCAGAGCTGTTGGGCTCCAGAATACAGCAGTGGAATCTCCTGGCAGGTGATGTTAGGGTTTCCATGTTCTGTTACCGTCCAAAGGATCTTGTCCCATTCTTCTTCATGGAAGGTGATCTTGTAGCCTGCAACAACATCGATGGTGTGATGGCAGCCCTCAACATCGTTCACGATCCAGATGAGTGGAGACTGTTCGTTGATTCATCGAAGACGAGTCTTAAAGCTGTTTTACTGCATAATGGCAATGTTTTGCCATCCATTCCAGTTGGTTATGCAGTCCATATGAAGGAAACCTATGACAACATGAAACAACTTTTGAGGTGCATAAACTATGACCAACATCAGTGGCAGCTTTGTGGCAATTTGAAGGTGTTGCTCTCTTGCTTGGTCTGCAGACTGGATACACAAAGTACTGCTGTTTTCTCTGCAAATGGGATAGTCGTGCAAGAGATTCCCACTACATCAAGAAAGATTGGCCACTCCGACAGTCATTGGAGTCTGGGAGGAAAAGTGTTTAGCATCCACCACTTGTTGAATCAAGGAAGCTTTTATTACCACACTTACACATCAAGCTGGGTCTGATGAAGAACTTTGTCAAGGCCATTGACAAAACAGAAGCAGCTTTCAAGTACCTCCGTGGAAAATTTCCAAGGTTAAGTGAAGCTAAGATAAAGGAAGGTGTCTTTGTTGGTCCTCAGATTCGTGAACTTCTTCGAGATGATGCATTTGACCATGCACTGCATGGCAAGGAAAAGACGGCAGGGAAAGCCATCCAGTTAGTGGCAATACATTTTCTCGAAAACAACAAGGCAGAAAACTACAGGTTGTTGGTGGAAAACCTCCTCAAGGCATACAAAAGCCTTGGTTGCAACATGTCACTAAAGATACATTTTTTGCACTCTCATCTAGATTTTTTTCCACCGAACTGCGGAGCAGTGAGCGACGAGCACGGCGAGCGATTTCACCAGGACATTGCAACAATGGAGAAACGCTATCAGGGCAAATGGAGCCCATCAATGCTTGCAGACTATTGCTGGACAGTGACAAGATATGCTCCATTTAATGAATACAAGAGACAAGCCAAGAAGCGCCGAGTAGACACTGAATAGGACTAAACTACGTACATAATAGTTTTTTGCCTTTTGTTTCATAATAAATTTTATTTATATAACCCTTTTGCTGATTTTTAAAGTGTTACATAAACAGGACAGGTGAAATATTATCATGTAAAGCAACCATAAACACATGAAAAGACCTAGGTTTACAATTTATGATTAAAACTCTACTATCTACACAATATACATAGACATAAAATGTAAAAACTTAAATATCTTAGAAACAGTAGCCAATCAGTTGTTTTAATTGTCATATTTGAATTCAGCACATCAAAATACATAATAAATAGCACATTTTATCTCTGAAGCAGACGACTTCTCAAAAATTGTAGACCAGTGTTATTTAAACCAATGGAGTCACATGAATTAAAGAGAGTACAAAAGAAGAAACAGACCTATGAACTTTTCTGGGAACATCAGTAGTCCCTGAAAGAACACGCACAGAGAGCTCTGGAGCAATCAGTGACTCATTACATTCTGCTAATAGTCACCAGGAGATGCAGCATACATGATATTCAACCTGGCCAGCAAGTAACACTTCAAGTTCTGCTTTTCTCAGTGTTCTCTCATTGAGATCTCTAAAATTTACATAACTGAAGGGAAATTTAGTGACGAGCAATCTAATTTTCTTAGGCTTATCCCCTTACCACTCTTCAGAAATATTTCCTGAACCATCAGCTAACATCTTTTCACTTTGCATTCTTGGACATACTTTTTTCTTCTGTTTGAGTGCTGGTCTCTGTGGGTGCACATGCACGCTGTGCACTTGGGACCAGAAATTCTTCAATAGAAGTGTCCATTAGTCCACGCTTGCGCCCTCTGTTTCCTCATGCTCCCACCTGAGTGCGTAAGGGTCGGCATAGACCAGCTGCTTCTCCAGTTCCTTTCTACAGCTCGCAGTCTGAGAGGGCACCTTGTGTGTCTGTAGCTTTCTAGCTTTTTTCTTTGAACTTTGACCTGTAAATAGTCTCTTATATTAGATAGTAATTAAGTTGTAGATAGTGTGGGGGGGTTGTCTTCCCTGTTGTTCCCCCCACTGTTTGGGGCACATACCCTCATATGCCCAAAGTCCTAGGCTTCATGCCCATCGTGGCCTGGTCTTCGGTCTTCCTGCTGAGTGACATGAGGAGAGCTGCCTGTACTGCCTCAGGGAGTCATGCATTACATCAGTGTGAGACCTGCTGCTCCTTTCCGCCTCACAATCTTGAGAGTTCAGACTCTGCAGGCATCTAATGGAGTTCTCCATGAGGCCACTTTCTGATCTAGTACCCTCTCACTCTCCTCCTTGTCAGCCAGAGACTTCAGGCTTTGCTCTTCCTGCACTGGCATTTTCCAGAATCCTCCGAGGACTCCATGAAATGAAGCCATGAAAAGGGTAAGGAGAAATATGCTCATAAAGAGACACAAATCACCATATAATTCCTGTAAGAAAAAAACTGCATTTTCCCTTTCCTTAGCACTCTGTGAGACTCTCTGCCCTGGAGTGGGTGCATCTGGAGCTAACAGGGCACACAGACTGACACTGGCAGTACCAGGAGCTTCGAGCGCACTGAAATCATCCACAAAGGCACGTGAAGATAGAAAGGCGTATTCACCTTGCACACTGGCAGTACCACATTGCACCAAGACCACCATGCCCATGCCCACACTGGTGGACCAGCCTATACTGAAGACTCCTGCTAGTTCTCCTACCACCAGACCTCATTACAGCCTTCTTGGTGATTTACACAGATCCTGAGTCATTGATCCTGTCACATCCAGTTCTAGTAAAAGACATCACTACCTCATTCACCAGTCCTGAGTACTAGTCAAGCTGTGATGCTGGTCATGGGGGTATGGCTTTGACCATGCTGCCATACTGAGATGACTCTTACTCCATGGATGAACAGGAGACTGTATTGCTGATTTCCCTAATGGTTCGGACATGGACATCAGCCCATAAAGGGCTTCCAGAGCCTCCCGGAGGCCCCTACATCCCATTGACCCATGTTATGGAGTTAAGTACCAGTGGTGTCCCCAAAGGGCCCACTTCCATCTCTCTCTTATCCCCAACCACTGGCCATTACTGGAGCCCTTGGATTCCATACCATTGAGCCCCAAACTATGAGGACCCACTGCATCACTTTTGGAAGAGAGTGCCTCCAAGAGAGAAGCCTCAGCCCCTCTCTTCCCCTCCCCGCTGGAGCACATGGGAGCAAGAGATCTGCCAACAGCATCTTTTATCTCCGATGAGGCATCAGCCTCTCCCTCCCTCTCTGGATGATTACAGGCAGCACTTGGAACTTCTTAGGAGGATTGAAGAAACCATCCAGATTCCATTGGAAGTGGATCAGGATCCTAAATACAAATTTTTGGACATTCTCAAGTCTATGGCTTCTTCTAAGGTGGATATCCTTATTAACGAAGCCCTTCTGCGGCCTGTTAAAGACATTTGGCACATACCAGCTACCTCTGCTTTGATCCTGAAGAGGGCTGAGAAGACTTATTTTGTTCCCTCCACCGAAGTTGAATGTTTTCCTACCCTAATCACAGGTCTCTGGTTGTCCAAGTAGTCATAGAGAAGAACAGGCTAATCCTACCCAGGACCATTCCTTCAGACAAGGATGCCAGGAGACTACCTTCAGCAGAAAGAACATTTTCGTCAGCTAACCTACTATTCCGTATTGCAAATTACCAAGCACTCATGTCAAAATATGACTATTAATTATAACAAGCTGTCGAAGTTCATCAATAAACTACTTCAGGAATGTAGGTCCCAGTTACTATCTTAGATGGAGGGAAGCTAGTGGCCAGATAGTCCCCTTAGGTATCACTTGATGCAGTGACACAGCTGCTAGCTCCACAGAAACATGGTGGTTATGAGGTGGGCCTCTTGGCTGCAGTCATCAGGGTTCCCCAAAGGGTTCCAGGCAACAGCCTGGATCTCCCCTTTGAGAATAAGAACAACCTATTCAACAAGAAAAGTGATAAGTAGTTTCACTCCCTTCAGGACTCTCGTGACATCCCTTTGCATTGATATACACCCCGGCATTTTGCAAGAAAAATTCTCAGCAACCACTGCATAGATACCAGCCTACCCCTCAGCTGTTCTATCACCAAAGGGAACTACAGGCACAGTTGCCAACTTTCATGTGGTAAATAAGCACCCCAACTTTCACAATAAGCCAAAAATCAAGCTAATCCTATTTTAAAACAAAGCCAAAACAAGCCAATCCCTAAGAGCCCCATCATTCTATGTGACTAGATTCCCCCACGGCGTGCAGTCTGGGACTGTGATGGACCCGCAACAAGCTACAAGCCAAAAAATAACCAACAAGCAACTTTCAAGCCAATTAAGCCAAAACCAAACCCAATTTCTGTGGGGTTTTTTTTGCAGTTTTCACCTGTCTGCCTGCCTACAAGCCAATGAAAAAAACACAAGACGGTGTGTTGCAGCAGACCTACTACAGCACCACCATCCTACCCCCCCTGCCCCCACTTTCTAAGACGACATTTTGATGGCACACAAGAGAAGTCAACCAGTCGTTGCACAAGTAGTCTCCCCCACTATTTTGATGGCCGCCTGGCCTATTGCCTTTCAATGTGGCAGCTTATGATTTTGGACAAAAGGGTCTTAGGCAACATTTTAACTGGCTATACAGTTAAATTACTGTGTGCCCCTCTTCATGAACCCCACTCACAAGAGGATTCTCAGACAAGTGCTGTACTCCCTAATCTAGCTAGAGGTTATACAGCCTGTACCCCCTCATCATAGGGAGAAGGGTTTTACTCTGGAAAAAGAGAGGCTGATGGAGACTCATCCTGGACCTCAAGCAGTTGAACGTCTTCATCCGCCACTCAAGTTAGAGGATGATTACCCTGGCGGCCATAATCCCTTCCCTGAAAAAAGGCAACTGGTTTCTGGCTCTTGACTTGAAGGACACCTATTTTCATATAGACATCCACCAAGAAGATTCCTGCATTTTTACAGTGGATTTAGAGCACTTCCAAAACAAAATGCACATGTTGGGCCTTTTGATGACCCCAAAACTTTCTATAGATTTCATGGCTGTGATAGCAGTGCACCTGCACTATCAACGCAACCCTGTATTTTCCTACCTATATGACTGGCAGCTCATGGGACAATCACATCAGGAGGTGCACTTAGCAGTCACGTCCTTACTTAACCTGCAGTAGTTGGATCTGTTGATGTCTGGCTTCCCTCCCATGCCCCTCCTACCTTCTATTCCCCTAAAAGATCAAGTTGGATACAGCAATGGTGATCGTAACAGTACTACGGTGGCCATGATCATTCTTGTTCACCACTCTCTGCAGATGGACTCTCACCTGTGCATTCACCTATTGCTGTTTCCAGCCTGTTGTCACAGAATTGAGGCAGGTCTAACCATCCCAACCCAGCATTGCTCCAGCTGATAGCCCGGTTTTTGGAATGGGCAACTGACTTAGAGAGATCTTGCTTGGAGGAGGTCCAATCCATCCTTCTCAATAGCAGGAAACCCTCTACTAGAAAGTGTTATGCTGCCAAATGGAAGCAGTGCTCCCTGAGGTGCTAGAAGCATTATTTGGTTCTGAAGGAGTCAGGGATGCCTCTTATCCTGGACTATCTCCTCTCACAGAAGTCATAAGGCCTGTCAGTTCACTTATGGGTACATTTAGAAGCTATTAATGTCTTTCATCCTCTTGTGAAGAGCTACTTGGTTTTTACCCACCTCAAAACAGTAAACCTGCCTGGGATCTGAATCTGGCCTTCTACTTGGATCTGAGGTTATGAGTCTCTCTTACGAAGAGGCAATATCTTCCCAAAGACTCTCAAAATGTATTTCCCACTGGATCCTCCTCTGTTATGAGCTTGTGGAAGTCCCTCCTCCTCAATCTACCAGAGCTCAAGCTGCCTCAGTGGCTTCCCTGCCAGGAATCCTACCGTCAGAGATCAGTAGAGCAGGAACCTGGGCTCCATTCAAAAGTTTACCAGCCACTGTGCCCTGCTTCAGGCTTCTGCTAAGGATGTTTCCTTTGGCTCAACAATCCTCTAAACTGGTACAGAGCAGTTCCTCACATCTGCCTGCTTGGGAGTCACCCACAGGTACCAGCACTTGAAGAAAAAAAGGAGGGTTACTTATCTTACAGTAACCAGAGTCCTTCAAGGTGTGTGGTTCTTATGGGTATTTATGATCTGTCTTCCTTTTCCTACTCTCACCTCAGCTTTAGATTTGCAGTAGAGTAGAAACTGAGGAGGCGGTCAGTCTGCGTTGCCCCTTACCTCCTCGGCAGTGAGTATGAGGAGATGAAGGGCACAGGCACGCACCAACAGACACTGCTATTGAAGAATGGAGCACAAAGCACATGCACACCCACAGTGAATACCCATATTGAGTACACATCTCAAAGAACTCAGTTACTATAAGGCAAGTCACCTTCCTTCCTTCTACTGACAATTATCTCGTTAGCCTCTCTGGTGTTAATGGGTATAGATGACTTCAGATGCAAATAAGCAGGGCCTGGCTCATGAGTTTTGAACCTGTGGCATCCAACATGAATTTATAGTTTATAAAAGCACCACCACCTCTCACTCCATAAACACCAAGCTGATGTCTGCTGAGTTCTAAGGAAGCACAAATACAGAATGTGTAAGCTGCTTGTGAGTTTCTAAGGACAACCAGAAATACACACAGTTCCAAAAGGTGTTCACCTCATCTCTAATTGGTACAGTTTCACAGATTCTGCAGGGGATTCACTCTTATACGTCTTATCATTTTTGAAAATAATTTTAGGTTAAGTATCTCACTTCCACCATCTTTCTAGTTCTTCTGATCAAGAAGCTTGTTTCATGTGCCTATTTTTGAGACTCAAGTCTATGTATTTAATTTGGCCCTTTGTATGCTCTGATGCTTTGTTTGACTTACATTTGATAATACAGTGTTCTTTCTACTTTAGCTCAATCAGTTTATTTTCTCTGGTTTACTGGTTTTCTTTCGTTGACTAAAAAGATTTTTAAAATCCAGTCCTCTCAAATAGCACCTTACACATTTTCATGTGTAAGAGAAATGTTGTTACAAATACTGTGTTCCTGATTCCCTATTACCTTGCATCTTGTACAGTCATTTACACCTCTGAAAAATTAATATAAAACAGTATAGTTCTGAATGGCTAGCATTTTACACTGTATTTGCACAGGCGTAAATGCTGCCACTAGGAGCAAGGCAGTGAAAAATCAGGTTCTACTCTCATGTAGAAAAGTGCAGAATGCTTTTACTGGGTAAGGTGGCTTTGTTTTGTTGAATTTCTGCACTTAAGTGGACGTCATGCATGGGACCAGAGCCAGACAGGAGGATCCATTAATAGCTCTGTCAGATGAAATATGCAGATTAAGTATAAAATAAAAAAAAAATCGAAGTTTGTAAGTCTCACTAACCTGAAAGGGAACTTAAAAGGCAGCTTTAAATGGAGATTTACCCTAGTTGTTGAAAAAATATATGCAGACCACAGCAAAAGCAATCTTGGTAGCACTTGTTACTATATATGTTTTGTACAGCAATGACACAAAGAACACTTCCAACCCTCTTCACTGCACAAGTACTTAGTTCAGCTTTCTTCAGTCTCTCTACAGATGCTCTTCCACCCGTGTTCCTAAATTTTGGCATGTTTAACAGTTTTTACTATACCAGTTTCTCTTTCAGTTGGTATCAGTTTTCTATGCATATAACAGGAAAAATGACCCTAGAAAAGTATTCTTGGTTTTCTTCTGCAATGCATTAAGATTCTATTGAGTATGAACAAAACAGTTTTCATGAACAACAGCACAATGTGCAATCCACCTTTTTCTATAGAAGCCAGACAAAATTACAAACAGATGGGAGCTTTTTTCTTTGAACATACACATTCACTACCGCTCTAAAAAGATGTCTTGATGGTTTAGGACTTTAATATGCAAAGTGAAGGCATTGATTAAACCATGTAAAGCACCCATTGTTAAGACCTAAAAACTTCCAAACTGTTGTTAAAAATTGAAATTCGACTCTTTATAACTAAAAACACTCCTTTAGTCTGGTACAGTGGTATCCAAAGATATACCTATCTATCGAGAGAGATAGGATAGTAAGAGGCAAAACTGGATTGAGAGTAGTCAATAATGTGGCAGTGACAGAGGTGATGAATTTATTTTTGTAGAAGAATGCAAGTCAGCTGTTCTAGTCTCAAACTACCTCTGCTAGTTCATCTAACTGCTTTCTCCACTTTTCAGAGAAACATTAGTGTGAAAGATATGTTATATCTACACACGTGATGGGGAAACAGTCAAATCAGGAAGATACAGACTCTTTAGATGAGATCAGATAGTGGAAGGGGATGAAGCAGATAGGGATACCAACTTTTAAGAAAGTAGGGATTGGATTTGGGGAGAGGCGGGGAATAGCCTGCAGTTTGGTCTAGTCTGGGTCTTTGTTAAATGGGGTACTTCCTTTTTCATTTTTTCTCTCCACGCTGTTACGTTTTTTTAAAAAATACATAGAATTGTTCAGCAGGCACAGTAGGGTCTTGAGTGTAATGTTGAAGGGAACCTTTTTAACTACAGCACTGGGAGCCAGTCTTAATAATCTGAAATTTGTGGTCTGGCCCTTGGCTTGCCTAACCCTAAGTACAACTTCTATGAAAGTTCTTTTTAACGGGAAAGACCCTGATGAATTTGCTGAAACAAAGTATGTGAAAAAGTCAGGTGAAACTGATTGTTCTGTAACTTAGTTTTATCTATGACAGATCATTGCCTTCAGGACAAATAGGTTTAAATTTATCTGTCCATTTAAATAGGTGGAGAAAAGCAAAGCTAACTGGCTTTTTTAAATATAATTGGTAAAGTGCTTGGGTACCACAGTGATGAGTGTAGTATATAAATATCTAGACAGATGTGCTATATGATGCCTGAGCAGTCACATGCCTATTACAGATTAGAAGGACAATTACTAAGTAGTGTAGACAGCTAAGACCAAAGGACAGAGCAGTTTTACATCAAAGTATTATTACTGAGGGTTGCATGTAGTTCTAAGGGGCTACGTTTTGCTCTAACTTGTACTTCATGCATTGAAGAGGTTATTTGCCCATCATTTGGCCTAATATATTATGGAATAGTTGAATACAATGTGACTAAGCTACTGTATCTGTCTGAATAGGTGAGTGCATATGCAAAAGCAAAGTCACTCTGCAAAGGAGTTAAACACAATTAATACTGTAAAGCATAAATGTTTTGATGGAAGGGGAGGAGCAGCGGCTTGAAAGATTCTCTTAAAAGGTTGTCAAGGTTACAAGGAATACTGCACCTGTAGGTGAGTGGCTTGGACACTTTCTGTTGATAATTGGTACCAGGATGTTTTCTTCTGGGATAACAAAATTTGCATTTTAATTAAATCCTGTTGTATTTATCAACATTAGAGCATATATCATCATAATGGTATCATTCAAAGTATCAATTAGAAACCTCAAAATATTGTACAAGAAAAAAAACATACTTTAGGATATAAGAAGCCATCTCAACCTATATAGTCCTAATTAATACCTACCTATGTGTTTACTTAATTGGGCTGAAACACAACATTTCAACGTGATCAAGAAATTTAGGATTTCTTACTTAGCTGTCCAAGAACTTGATTGTGGTCTCACACTGGCTTTACACTGATGTAACTGCATAGTTTTCATGGAAGTTATTTTTGATTTATTCCACTGTTACAACAGAATCAGACCACTAGACCTGTGAAAGAAATCTCCCTATTGACATGAGTGCAGTTTTGCTTAAGTAAAGAATGCAGGATCAAGCATATACTTTTGGGAAACAAATTGAAGAATTTCAAACTACTTCTTGGATTGGGCACGTTGCGACTATCCTATAAGAGATGAGGCTACATCGTCAGCTGGTGTAAATAGGTGCAGCTCCATTGATTTCATGGGAGCTACACCAGCTTGCACCAGCTGGTGACCTAGATCATGGTATTTGTCTCATTGGTATCTCCTCAAACAAACTCTAGTGGCTGTTGCTACGTTAAATTGTACAGATGTTAAAGTTAGAATGCTAGTATTAAAAAGAACAAGCTTAGAAACTACAAAGCAAGGCAGGTAGCATGCTTTATTGGTCAAGGAGAAGAGATTTGTTTTTCATTACGCTACTGGCAAACAGAGAGAAGCAACATTCCAGATCACCATAAAATTGTAATCCGCAAGTACACCTCTACCCCAATATAATGCGGTAAAGCAGTGCTCCGGGGGGGGGAGGGCGCTGCACACTCTGGCGGATCAAAGCAAGTTCAATATAACACAGTAAGATTTTTTTTGGCTCCGGAGGACAGCGTTATATCGGGGTAGAGATGTATTTGGATAGTTTAGGTTGTAAAATAGTTGCTGCTCTACCCTCACATAGTTATTTTTTAATTCAAATGCTTTGAGTGATAAATCAGTAACAATTTTTTAAACCTTGGTTTGTCTTCAAGTGTCCAGCTATGCCAGGCCATCTGTCTTATTCAATAATAAATTAAAAATTTACAGTTTGCTAACGCCAGAGTTTTGCTTAAACCCCTTTAACTTCCCTGGGGTGAGCTATGGGAGAGAGGCTAACTTCTCCTCCCCAGCTGCTCGGGCAGGGAATTGGGGAAAAGTTTTGATGGTTAGTGAGTAAATAACAAGATTGATTTACTATTAATTATCCATTATATTTTAATCAGGAATTCCCCTCTCATCACTTGGGGGGATGTAGAGAAGATGATGTCCAGTTAGATCAGTGTTTCTCAAATGCGGCCACCGTTGCCACATGCAGCCACAACGGGCTTTTTCTGTGGCCACGACAGCGTCCTGGGAGGTGATGGGGAGAGAGGGGAGCAAGAGGTAGGACACAACTCTGCAAGATGAGTTCTTGACCTACATTGGAGGGACAAGGGGGTTTGGGCAGCAGGCTCCAGCGGCAGGACTTCAGGAACCTGGCTGTAAGGCCCAGGCTCCAAATGCAGGGCATCAGCCTCTGGCCCCTGGTTCCAGCTGCATGGCAGCGGGTGCTAGCTCCCAGCTCCAGTCCCGGGCTCCAGCCATAGGCGCCAATTCTCAGCCCCAACGGCACTGCAGTGGGCTCCAGCTGTGGGGCTTTGGGTGCCAACCCGTGGCTCTGGCCGCAGGGTAGCAGGCGATGACTCCCGGCTCCAGTCACAGAGCTTCAGTTGACCTCTAGGCCCCAGTTCCGGCCATGCAGTAGCGGGCACTGGCACCGGGCTCCAGCCACACAGCCCTAGCCCCTGGTGCTGATCCCCTGACCCAGCTGCATGACAGCAGGTGCTGACGCACAGCTATGTTCCCAGCTCCGGTCACATGGTGCCAACCCCTGGCCCTAGGTGCGTAGCAGTGGGTGCTGACTCCTGACTCCATCCACACACTCCTGGGCTCCATCATCCAGCTCCAGGCTCTAGCCGTGCAGTGGCAGGCACTAGCCCTGGGTGCTGACCCACAGCTCTGGCTGCGGGCTCCGATCCTTAGCTCCAGCCATGCAGTTTCTGTCCCCAGGCCCTGGCTCTGACCACACAACAGTGGGGCTCATCACCTACTCCCATCGCCCCCCACTCCCGCCTCCCACAGCGCCGTATCCATACCCCCTCCCCATTCAGGGTTTAATGGGTCCTGGGGCTTGCTGAGAAAAGTGATATTAACAAACATGCAAGTATCACTTTTCACAGCAGACTTACTAGCTATCTGTGAAAAGTGATACTTGTACTTTTGTCAATATAACTTATCACTTTTCATAGCCTCCCAGGTAACTACTAAGTGTGCTGTGATATTAAGAGATATACAAAATCACTTTTCAAAGCAAGCCCCAGGACCCATTAAGCCCTGGATTGGATGGGCCAAAGAGGGAGGCAGCATTATTTTTGTTGTTCAATTTGTCAAAAACCCTACAAATCTACATTACAATGATTTGGATGTGAATCTGTGCATACTTGTTTTTCCTAATGTTAACTAAGTATTTTAGGGAAAAAGTGTCAGTGCGGCTATCACAGGGAGTTTGTGGTTGCACTCTGAAGCCACCAAAAATTTTGTTGCGAGAACCCCTGAGCTGGTTTAAATCATACCAAATGTTTTATATGTTTCTAATAAGATTGAAAAATATCTTTACAATATAAATATTTCCTCTTTCTTGTTGAGTCAGGAGTGTCTAGTGCAGCAGTCCCTAAGCATAAAATATCTTCTTGCATATCTGTCTGTAGGGAGTCTCTCATCTCTGGCAGAACAAACATATTAAATGTGCACCTTAATTTTCATCAGAAAGTCTCCAGATTTATTTTTGCAAATGGTCCAGAAGACACACAGAAAAGGGGGGCAGGGGGGAAAGTACAGCTTTCTGGGGAGCATCTTACTAAATTCACAATAGTGTAGATATTAAACAGGAGATGCAATCACATACATATTTAGCAATTCACACCTTCAAAGTGTTGTTCAAACGTTGTTATACTGCCACTACTCTTGTAAGGCAGGTGTTATCCCCATTTTGCAAGAGGGGGACATTGAGGCAAAGGTCACACAGCAAATTGGTAGCACATATAGTTCACCTGATCACTCTGGCTAGCATGTCAAACTTAAGTCAAGCTATGGCTTTTGATACTAAAGCATAAAAGTTGAAGAAGAATTGTAGAATACATCTACATATCAACATGTAGAATACACTGATGTCTGTGTGCACATAAATTCCCAGTGTTTTGTTTGATGTAGCCTCTTGTTTGGTGTAACATTTTTACATCATAACCAGACTAAGTTTCATTTATTGTTTTAGCATGGTGGTTGATGTTATGGAAACCTCCCTGAGCAAAGCTTTCTGTAACAAAGAGGGAGAATAGCTTAAGACCACTTGAAGTAAACAAGGAACTTTGGTATACCAATCTAATTAACATGAAAGGTGCTCAAACGCTTCAGTGAGGGAAGAAAATACAAAACCCTAAAATAGATAATTTTCATGTGGCTGTTCCGAATGACCACTAACTACAAGGGAAATTAAGAAAACATCTTCATTGTTAATATCTTGCTGTCTCACCATTATTTTGTGATAGGCCTACCCTTCTTAAGTAGATGACTGACACTCGACTTACCACTATAAACAGCCTCTCCAAACTGAAGTAGTGTAACAATCTGTGATACAGTTACTCATGTTAAATAATGCACTGGTTTCAATGGCACTACTCATAGCATAAGATGCATTACAATTTGACCCTTAGTGAATTTAATTAATTGGGCTATTTTATTTCATTTCTTGTTGCTCGTCACAACAGAGTATAACATTTACTCTCTCAGAACAAAAGTCATTCCTGTAATTTCAGCACCACTTATGTCCCTCTTACACTTCTCAGTGCTTAAGTGGATTTTAAGTAGGCTATAGGTCTTGTGCAGATTCCCTGTACAGCAGTGAATTTCACCCTTAATAATTTAGCATTTGTTGCATATCGTTTACAGTGAAGGGCTCTATAGGATGATACCCAGGCATCTTTATCTCCCACTGAAGAGAAACAACTGCTGTGTTCTACCCCAGAAGTATAGGTACAATAATAACTGTATCTAACTGAAAGTTTAGGCAATCAGAAAGTGTTATCACTTGTAATATTACCAGGATACCAGAGTTGACAGATATATTGGTAGGAAAAAATCCAAAATCTTTAAAAAAAAATAAAAAATAAAGCACCCACAAGTCGTTTTTAATCAAATATGAAAGATAGCGTATCTCCCAAAGGACTGTGTTTGGGGCATTAGTTCAGTAGTGACTTATAAGGAAGAATATCACTTCCTGCAGTAGCTGAAGTCTCCCATTCAAGTACTGATCCAGCCAAGTAATGCTTAGCTTGTGAAAACTGAAAGGGTCAGAGAACAAAGTGGTACCACCATAAAATTAGATACTTTAAATGCAGTATGCCGATTTTAAACTTGGTGAGCGATGGCAATTGTATTATGTGCAAAACTTTGAGCAAGAATCCAAAAACAAAGCCTAACATTTTAGTTGTCTGAGTTGTGGTCAGTCATTAAATAAACAAAGAATAAAATTATGCAAGTTCATCTTCATTTAAAAAGTACAATTGAGTTTTGGAAGTTCTATTAGACCACAGAAGAGTTGCCCCTGTAGCAGATACCTAAGGGTCTAATCCAGTGTCCATTGGAACTCATTAATTTCATTACGCACTAGCTCAGCCTACAGGTGTGGTATATCTGGTATACATACCCTGAACAAAATGATACTCTTTTATCCCAAGAGAGTGTTATTCAAATTAACATATGGATCATTCCATTTGTCCTCCACAAATAGTTGGCTTCTACTTTTTGTTTGCAAAGAAAACTCAAAAACAGTGTTTTATAAGGGGTAGTGCACCAGCCTGAAGAGACTATTGTTATGCAGTGCTCCTGCCTTGTAGTTGGAAACAAACATGTTTCTGTGAACTCTAAGGCCTGGTCTACACTACGAGTTTAGGTCGACTTTAGCAGCGTTAAATCGAATTAAGCCTGGACACGTTCACACGACGAAGCCCTTTCTTTCGACTTAAAGGGCCCTTTAAACCGCTTTCTTTACTCCACCTCCGACGAGGGGATTAGCGATAAAATCAGAATTGGGGTAGTGTGGATGGAATTCGATGTTATTGGGCTCTGGGAGCTATCCCAGAGTGCTTCATTGTGACCACTCTGGACAGCACTCTCAACTCAGATGCACTGACCAGGTAGATAGGAAAAGCCCCGCGAACTTTTGAATTTCATTTCCTGTTTGCCCAGCATGGAGAGCACAGGTGACCACACAGAGCTCATCAGCACAGGTAACCGTGATGGAGTCCTAGGATTGCAAAAGAGCTCCATCACGGACTGAACGGGAGGTACGGGATCTGCTCGCCATATGGGGAGATGAATCAGTGCTAGCTGAACTCCATAGCAGTAAACGAAATGGCTAAATATTAGAAAAGGTCTCCAAGGCCAAGAAGGACAGAGGCCATAACAGGGACGCACAGCAGTGCCGCGTGAAAATTAAGGAGCTAAGGCAAGCCTACCACAAAGCCAAAGAGGCAAACGGACGGTCCGGGGCAGAGCCGCAAACATGCCGCTTCTACGCGGAGCTGCATGCCATGCTAGGGGGTGCAGCCACCACTACCCCAACCGTCTGCTATGACTCCGTCACTGGAGAAACACACAGGGAAGCGGGTTCGGGGTACAAGGAAGATGAGGATGAAGACAATGTAGATAGCTCACAGCAGCAAGGAAGCGGAGAAACCAGTTTCCCCAACAGCCAGGATATGTTTATCACTCTGGACCTGGAGCCAGTTAACCCCCGAACTCACCCAAGGCGTGCTCCCAGACCCTGAGGGCACACAGGGAACCTCTGGTGAGTGTACCTTTGTAAATATTACACATGGTTTAAAAGCAAGCATGTTTAATGATTAATGATTAATTTGCCCTGGCAATCGCGGCCAGTACAGCTACAGGAAAAGTCTGTTAACGTGTATGGGGATGGAGTGGAAATCCTCCAGGGACATCTGCAGAAAGCTCTCCTTCATGTACTTCCAAAGCCTTTGCAAAAGGTTTCTGGGGAGGGCTGCCTTATCCCATCCACCATGGTAGGACACTTTACCACGCCAGGCCAATAGCACGTAGTCTGGAATCATTGCATAACAAAGCATGGCAGCGTATGGTCCCAGTATTTGCTGGCATGCAGACAACATCCATTCCTTATCGCTCTTTGTTATCCTCAGGAGGGTGATATGATTCACCTGGTTGAAATGGGGTGATTTTATTAAGGGGACATTCAGAGGTGCCCCTTCCTGCTCTGCTGAACAGAAATGTTCCCCGCTGTTAGCCACGCGGTGGTGGGGAAGGGTGAAGTGATCATCCCCGATAATTGGGTGTGGGAGGGGGAGGAGGGGTTAGTTGGGTTTGTGCTGCATGTTAACCTGGAAACCGCAGCCCCTCCTTTTACATTGCAAACCCATTTTAAATGGCCAACGCAACAGGTGCTTCATATGGAAAATGAGGGCACTACTGTTTGAAACCATTCCCACATGTTATGAAGGTTGAAAAAGCCAAAAGACTGTGGTTTACCATGGCTGCCTGCAAGCCGAAATCTGTTGCCTGGCACTGCGTGAGTGATCTCTCATACCAAACCAGCAGGCCCTCAATATAAGAGGAAAAATGCGACCTTGTAACAAAAGCACATGTGCTGTGTAATGTGAACACCAAAATTTAACGTGGAAGAGTGTACCCATTGTTCTCTAAAATGTGTCTTTTTTAACCACCTCTCCCTTCTCCTCCACCAGCTGCAAATGTTTATCCTTCACAGAAGCTAGTGAAGAGTAGAAGGAGAAAACGGCGGACTCGGGATGATATGTTCACGGAGCTCCAAATGTCCTCCCACGCTGAAAGAGCACAGCAGAATGCGTGGAAGCAGTCAATGTCAGACTACAGAAAAGCACAGTATGAACGAGAGGAGATGTGGTGGGCTGAATCGCGGGAAGAACAGAGCAAGTGGCGGGCTGAAGATGATAGGTGGCGTCAGCTTGCAGACAGAAGGCAAGAGTCGATGCTCCGGCTGCTGGAGCATCAAACTGATATGCTCCAGCGTATGGTTGAGCTGCAGGAAAGGCAGCAGGAGCAGAGACCGCCGCTACAACCCCTGTGTAACCAACAGCCCTCCTCCCAAGTTCTCTAGCCTCCTCACCCAGACGCCCAAGAACACGGTGCGGGGGCCTCCAGCCACCCAGTCACTCCACCCCAGATGATTGCCCAAGCATCAGAAGGCTGGACTTCAATAAGAGTTAAAGTTTTAAACTGCAGTGTGTCCTTTTCCTTCCCTCCTCCCCGACCGATCCCGGGCTACCTTGGCAATTATCCCCCTAGTTGTGTGATGAATTAATAAAGAATGCATGAATATGAAGTAACAATGATTTTATTGCCTCTGCAAGCCGTGCTCGAAGTGGGGAGGGGAGGTTGGGGTGGTTGGTTTACAGGGAAGTAGAGTGAACCGGGTGGGGGGGAGAAACAAACAGAAGTTTCACACCGTACCCTGGCCAGTCACAAAACTCGTTTTCAAAGCTTCTCTGATGCGCACCGCGCCCTGCTGTGCTCTTCTAACCACCCTGGTGTCTGGCTGCACGTAATCAGCGGCCAGGCGATGCGCCTCAACCTCCCACCCCGCCATAAATGTCTCCCCCTTACTCTCACAGATATTGTGGAGCGCACAGCAAGCAGCAATAACAATGGAGATATTCTTTTCGCTGAGGTCTGAGCGAGTCAGTAAGCTGCGCCAGCGCGCTTTTAAACGTCCAAATGCACATTCCACCACCATTCAGCACTTGCTCAGCCTGTAGTTGAACAGGTCCTGACTACTGTCCAGGCTGCCTGTGTACGGCTTCATGAGCCATGGCATTAAGGGGTAGGCTGGGTCCCCAAGTATCACGATAGGCATTTCAACATCCCCAACGGTTATTTTCTGGTCCGGGAAGAAATTCCCTTCCTCCAGCTTTCGAAACAGACCAGAGTGCCTGAAGACGCGAGCATCATGTACCTTTCCCCACCATCCCACGTTGATGTTGGTGAAACGTCCCTTGTGATCCACCACGGCTTGCAGCAGCATTAAAAAGTACCCCTTGCAGTTTATGTACTCAGTGGCTTGGTGCTCCGGTGCCAAGATAGGGATATGGGTTCAGTCTATCGCCCCACCAAGTTTCGCAGCCGCTGGGAATCGTCCCACACCTGCAACACGATGCGGTCCCACCAGTCTGTGCTTGTTTCCCGGGCCCAGAATCGGCATTCCACGGCATGAACCTGCCCCACTAACACCATGATTTGCACACTGTTGGGACCTGTGCCTTGTGAGAGGTCTATGTCCATGTCAATTTCCTCATCATTCTCGTCGCCGCGCTGCAATCGCCTCCTCGGCTGGTCCTGGTTTTGCTTTGGCATGTCCTGGCTCTGAATATACTCCAGGACAATGTGGTGTTCATAGTGCTCATAATTGCCGCGGTGATCTGAGCGGGCTCCATGATCCCAGTGCTATGGCGTCTGGACTGAAAAAAGGCGTGAAACTAGTATCTGACGGACGGAGGGAGGGGCGAGTGATGACATGGCGTACAGGTACAGGGAATTAAAATCAACAAAGGTGGCTGTGCATCGGGGAGAAACACAAACAACTGTCACACAGAATGGCCCCCCCCAAAGATTGAACTCAAAACCCTGGGTTTAGCAGGCCGTTGATTTCACGGAGGGAGGGGAAAGCAAATGAATACAGAACAAATCTATTTTTTACATCTTAAGCTGGCAGATGACGGTGCAGCATGACTGATAGCCCTCGGCATCTTCTGGGTGTTTGGCACAAAATACTGGGCGCTTGGCAGAAAATAGTATACTACGACTGATAGCCATCATCGTCGAGACAGTTCGATAGGACTGAGCATGTCTGCCCAGGTGCCCAGGAGTGACAGCCACTGCAGTACGATGACGACAGATACCAATCGTAATATACCATCTTCTACCAAAAGGCAAGGGGCTGCGGCTGTGTGCAATGCAGCCCCACGTCTGCCAGCACCAAGATCGCCGATGAAGGCTACCAGTCATACTGCACCGTCTACTGCCAAAAGGCAATTAGCTGCTGCTGTGTAGCAATGCAGTACCACGTCTGCCAGCACCCAGAGGACATATGGTGACGGTGAGCTGAGCTGAGCGGGCTCCATGCTTGGCGTGGTATGTTGTCTGCACAGGTAACCCAGGTAAAAAGGCGCGAATTGATTGTCTGCCGTTGCTCTGACAGAGGGGGAGGTGCCTGACGACACGTACCCAGAACCCCCTGCGACACTGTTTTGCATCATTCAGGCATTGGGATCTCAACCCAGAATTCCAATGGGCGGTGGAGACTGCGGGAACTGTGGGATAGCTACCCACAGTGCAACGCTCCGGAAGTTGACGCTAGCCTCGGTACTGTGGACACGGTCCGCCGACTTAATGCACTTAGGGCATTTTATGTGGGGACACACACAGTCGGCTGTATACAACCGATTTCTATAAAACCGGCTTCTATAAATTCGACCTAATTTTGTAGTGTAGACATACCCTAAAAAAGGGTGCTTTGCTTATTGCTGGTTAACGTAGCAATATATAGAGTGCATAGGGGGCGGTACAGATTTAAATTATGCTGTTATAATGGAGACAAGAAATATTTTCTCAGCTAACACAAAATAAAGCTTGGATACTTTACAAATATTATAGTATATTCTAAACATGTTTCCAGTGGAAGAAGCAGTAAAATCTAAAGTAAAATGCTTGATAACCTGTAGCGATGCTATAGTGTTCTACTCTTTCTGGACAATACGGAGTGTTTCTCACATCTGAAATCTGTATTTATCTACAGGAAAAGACTCTGCCCAGATGTCTATCATGGCTGTGTATGATCTCACTACAAAATACTGTACAACTAGCACACCTATACATATTCCTGAATGGAGGGGAAATGTGCATACAAAACCCCAGTACAAACAAAGAATAACTGGTTCTCATTCCCTTTTCTAATTAAATATCCTGTTTTTAAAATCAAAACTAAATGACATTAAAAGTAACATACTTTTTGTTACTAATTTTATACTAGGTCTGCAGTATTAAGGAGCAAAAACTAAATATATTATGCTCCAGTACAGCTTATATATAATTATTATTATTTTTTTTTTTAGGCCCAAACTGCTTTGCCGAAACCACTGTCATTCCAGCTGGCCGAGAGGTGAAGACTGATGAATGCACTATATGTCACTGTACTTACGAAGAAGGCACTTGGAGAATTGAACGACAAGCTATGTGCACTAGACATGAATGCAAACAAATCTAGGGAATCTACAAATCAAAGTACTATGATGTTTTTATAAAATACTTCACTGCGGTGAAAACCCTAGATAAGCCTGGGAAAGATTATTAATTGTAATAAGAATATTTTTGGTGAGGAGAAAAGATCATCATACTGGTATTTTGTTTTTCATAGTAATGTAATACTGCAAGACAAAGAAATACATATATTTAAAAAAAGTTTGGACATAAAAAATCCTGTCTTAATGTTTTATTTTCATGGTGAGTGCACTGAGTACACTCTATCAAATATTCTATGTATTTATATAATCCCATTATGCAGGTTAAAATAAATGTTTTATATAGATACAGATTAAAATATGGTACGGTCGCCTGTCCTATTGTGTACATGCACCATGCCTAAAACATTTCCGTTTTAGTTTTATCATGACTTTATTTGTGGTGGGCAACAATAATAGACGTGTGGCCAGAAAATAGCCAGCAAATCAATCATATATTTCAGGTACTTTGAAGTTCTACCTTTTGAAAATATACGGTATAAGCTTTAAAAGAATGTGCTAAATTTATTATATGTGCAAAAGTAGGCCAATTTCTCTTCTCAGTTATTCTGGTGCATCTCCAGTGGGCCTTCACTGGTATAACTGGGAAGAGAATATGAAATTGTGACTTTGATTATAGTAATCGTTTCAGAACTCTAAACATGGATCCTATAAGGATTAATTTCAGGATGAATTCATTTGTGATGTAAAGCGTCCCATATCTGAAATAATGGCTATAAGTAACAAAACAATGAAACTTGCAACCATTTTACATTTAATGGTTGTGAAAAACAAGTACAACTGACAACAGAGGGTGACAGGGAGTATAACAGGAGAAGCAACTAACAGGTGTAAGATAAAGTAGGTCTCCACTATTTTATTTAAACATGCTCTTGTTTTTCTGCTGCTCTCATATATTAGACTTGGGTTGAATCACTACTGAGGCCAAGGTTCAAGAAAGCACTTAAATATGGACTTAACATATGCTTCGATGAATTAGTGCAATGTTAGTAATGAGTAGTTAACTACATGACACCTGATGCATAACTTACATTGTTTATCTCTCAGACTTCTATCAGGATTTTAATGGAAGTTTTGCCATTGACTTCAAGGGGCCAGGATTTCACACCAAGTATGGATTTTGCCCACATAGCTACCAATCGCCAGACAACTGTTTGTTTCTCAACCAGATCATGGACAAGAAAATGAGGAAACTACAAAGCAGCAAAGACATAAAATGCACAGCAAGCTTAAGTAACCATAACAATTAAAAATCTGAAGAAAAATAGTCCTACAACAAAATGTACCTTCAAGTTCACACATTGTCCGCCTGGATGGACTGAGGCTATCAAGGAAAGTAGGTTTTGGACTGATTATGATTTTTTCAAACGTCTTCTGAATCCATCAACTATCAAAATGATTTTCCTCAAGCCTATGTACATGTATATAAAGTACATCAAAATATTATACTAAAAAGCTATTATCAATAAGCAGCAGAAAGAATGTCCAACACATGTTTCACTCTTAGCATAAAAATATTACTCTGCTAGCGGTAGTAAATGGAAATCACTAATGGGCAGATTGTGAAGAGCATCATCACGTGTGCACCCAATATGCTAAGCACTCTTGCAAATCTGGACATAAAGTGCTTGATCCTGCTACCAATACCAACAATAGTACCTCATTCCCTGAGTAGAAATTACTAGGGCAGTAAGGTCCTACTCAATCTAACTAAAGGTGGCAGAATTTGGCCCTAAATCAGAGCCAAATCCTATTCACCTTGCAAAAGTAGTTATGTTACTCAGATGAATAAAGCAAACAGATTTTGGTCCCAAGTTACTAAAAGCTACATTCACAAAGGTACTTAGGATTCCAACATTTAGGTGCCACTGGCATTCTGAAAACCACCACTCAGCTTCTGTCTAGCCCTATAGGTGCCTGAGTTTCGACCAGTCAGCACATGCAAAGCCCTGATGTTGCCCCACTGCTAATGAGTGAGGCTTCTGAGCAACCCAAGCCAAAGCTCTCCTGGGATTCTCAACCCAGGCATTCTCCAGCTTCAACAGAACTGATTGGAAAAACCCAACCCAGAATACCCACCAACACAGAGATTAGGGCACTCATCTGGAATGTAGGAGAGTTAGGTTCAAATCCCTGTTCCAATTCAGGGGCATAGTAAGATTTTCCACTTCAAATTTTTAATCCTGACACCAACATATCCATTTCACCCAGAATTTCCTGTCTGATTTATGTGATTCCTCATGATTTCTCAGGTCTCTCTGGTTTACTGAAGTTGTTTCTCTAATATTGTTGAGTTGCAGAGACTGCTTTTTAAAAATCACGATTGGAAGGATGACAAGATGGCTATGGAGATTCATAATGGGCTATGGAGCCTTTTTCATCTAGGTCACTGAACAAAAAGCCAGCCCAGGTCCATAGTAACTATTGCCAGCTGAGGGCTGTTCAGTGGTCTGTGTGAAATTGATGGGCAAAGACAAATTTCTAGCACAGATGTCAATGCTACACAGAAAACAACCCATAATTGGCTCTGACTGGCAATAAAGAGGCAAAGGAGTGAACAAGCAGGAGTATTGTACTCCACAAGGGTGATTCTACTATGTCAGTGAGCAGGAACATTGGCAATGTAATGTGTGGGAGCCTATCAGTATGTACCTGTGATACCTGTAGATGTGAACTTCAGGCTCCAGCACTGTGAATTGGGTACCTTGTAGATGCACTCATTTTTATTTAGCGTTTAAAATGTGGTGATGGGAAGATTTAAGATAGACTAGGGCTAATTCAGCCACTGTGAAAGAACAATATCCTCTCCCCTTCAAAAAGAAAAAGAAAAGGAATATACAACCTGCAGTGGGATGTTGTCCCTCCCCAGGTGCTGAGATCTATAGCGGAAAGAAAAAAAGTTACATTTTACAGAGAGTCTTTCAAATAGCAGTGGAAAAGAACAATAAAACCTTACCAAACATGGAATACAGGAAACAAAGACTGTCCATCTGCAGACTTTTTTTCTAAAACTTTTTAAGTAGCCCAGAATGTTCCTAGTGTCCATATTAGTTAATCTATACTGATCTAGCTCTCACCACATAACTAAAGTAATATTCCTGTTTCAATCTAGGAGCACATACTGTTTAATTTCTTCATACAAAAGCAGAAATAAAATCCAACTACATAGATCCTAATGAGCAAAGCCACATACAGCATATTGAGTTGCTGAGCGTATCATACTGAGAAGTGTTCATCCGAGGTTTGAACAAAAATGAAGAAACATGGAAACAAGCTCTGTTTTGCTAACAGACAATTTACTGGTTACTGGAAGTTATATTTAACTCTTTCCAGTTTATAATTTTAATAAAATAAAACATATGTTACTGAAGTGAAGAAATGTCAGTTTGACATAAAATGATCATTTTAAAATCTGACTGTGGTAAAAATATGTAATACTGCAAATAATATTAGACAATGTATATTGTCAAAAACAGGGGACGACAGTTAAAATGGTCAAAGGCACCTGCCGATGTTCAAGCAGTATTA